>NC_056749.1:778512822-778720322 GCF_019279795.1 Protopterus annectens | reverse complement strand
AGTGCTACAGGTATTCCCTGCACTGGCAAACAATGCAGACATCACTTTGATGACTTCTGAGGAGGAGGAAGCAGAATACCCTTGACCACTGGATTGCAAAATTTAGTATGGGGTACACCCCAGAGATGTGTATGTATCAGTGTCAGTGAGTAATTGCAAGAATTAAAAGCCAAATATAGTCAAGATTGGTATTCATAATGGTTTTCTGTTCTGCTTTTTCCACAGCTGCCATGGAGCGAGTCTCAAATGTGAGTTCCCATGTTGTGCATTTGTTAAGGATGACAGAAGCATGTGGTATGTATGCATCAGAACAGTATGCATCAGAACAGTACTGTTCTAAATAGTAATTTATCAAAATTAATAATAATAATAAATTTGACAGTAATTTGGTAGCATTAAAAGTTAAGAATGACTTATTTGGTATTTAATAGAGTTGTATTAAACTGACCATGCATATCTCAACTATAAAACAAATATGCATGCTTTAGTCTGTAGCACAAAGCAACAATTCTGTATTCTCAAATATCAGTGATCATGCATCTCTAAACTGTAAAATTAAAATATGCATGCAGTAGTCTGTATGACAAAATAACAGTACAGTATTATAGAGTAGTCAGCAGCTGTGGGTTCAAAAACCACACTTCCCAAATATACAGTACTGTTAGGTTTTCATCATTATTGCAATGTAACTTCAGACTTCTATACCAGTAGCACAAATGACCTTCTGTAAACTGTAATCACTATAATTGGAACATGCATATGTACAATGTATGCACACATCAAGGATTGGTGGCTGCAATCTGTACTACAGTGTGCCTCTGGCATGAACTGGGTAGTCTTAAAATGAATAAAGAAATGTGTTAGGAGTTTGTAGTGTTAAAAGTAAAGGTAACAGAATATAGTCAAATAATTGTATCAATGCTTTGTATGTCACATATAAAGTTACTGATGTTCTCCTTTTTTTCTGTCACACCAACTCCTATCTTCTTTTCTCTCTTTTTTTCCCACAGCATAGCAGGATAGGCCAATCCCACTGGATCCTCCTGCCTCCACTCCACCGGCTACAGCACCAAAGCCCAGCACATCTGGTGCACAACCTGGCAGCACCCTCTCTGGTCCCTCAGGTAGTTCTACCCTTGCCGGTAGGTCTGTAACACCCTCCTAGAGCAGTGGCAGAGATGGTGACTTTATCATCTGAGAAGAACTGCCAGGGATGGTGCATAGGATTTTTGCCGCACTATAGGTACACGGTTAGAGTGGTGGCTTTACATGCAGGTCTTCATGGTTTGAGTCCAGAGACAGGCAATTTATTTGGGTGGGAGGATGGCATAATAGTTAAGGTGTTTGCCTTGTAGACACAAGGTGCAGGGTTTGATTCTCACATGGGGTTATTGGCTAGGTTTAAAATGGCCCAAAAGGGTAGTTAGCCTGGTATGAACCTATGATAATGAACATTTACAGGGGTACAGGGAAGTAAATAGTGTGGGAAGAAATAGCTAGGGAATTGTTATGGCTAGACTTGTATAGGCCCTAGGGCCAGTAGCCTAGTACCAACCTATGAACCTATGAACATCTATGCCGATGGAGTTTCTGATCTCCATCCTGGTTCAGAATACCTGCAGGAGATGTAGACAGTGGGCACTGAAGCCAGCAGCACAGTGAAGTGACACTGATGACAGTCCACTGAGTGAGGACTAGATTCTCACTGTCAACCAGTTTGACTTGCATGAGACTTAGATTTCCCACACTCTCCCTAACCATGGTGTTCAACCATCTCCTGTGTCCTTCACCATCCTTGTCTCTTGTCTTGTTTGTCTTGTCTGTCTGCAATTGCTACCTGACCTTCCCATCTTATCTCACCCAGTCATTCCTACATCCCTTCCCCAACATTCTTCTCTCTCTCTCTGTCCCACAAAAAATGAATAAATAAATAAAATATCATCCCATACATAGCTCTCCATTTCATACACATATCTTCATGACACACTTGATTTGGTCCAATTGGCTATACAACATAATTGTGTTGTGATCACCCCCCCCCCAGAGGTAACAGTAAAAATTCAGCTAATATTTTGCATATCTGATTATGTTTTATTGTTGAAGAAATAGATAGCTATGGTTCTTTCCTACATCCTACCTGCACATTCCTGTCCTCATTTCACTTTGTTTTTCCCACTGCTTGTTCCCCATTTCACCACTTTTCTGTCTTCTCCATTTCTTTTCTTTAAAGAATTATTGCATGATGCTGCAGACCGTGAACCAAAGGTGAATGGCAGCAGTATAAGTAGATGTATTTAAAGTATCATACATGTTTGTAAAATTACTACTTACATCCATATTTGAATCCAGTAATATCTGTCTCCAACAATGATGGATTTACATGTGCTGTCACAAAGTCAGTTAGGCAGCAGATGTATTTTATACAATTGATAGTAAATTACACAGTTTAGCAAGGATTTCCCTTATACTCCCCCATGCTTGTTCCCCATATCACCAATGTCATATCTTCCCCATTAATTTTATATGAATCACCACTGCATAATCCCCCAGTAATGTTGCATAAAGCATTATTGCATGCTACCCATTTAGTTTTATTAAGCATTAGTGCATGATGGTGTGCGATTGCACACATCACTCACTATCAATAAGCAACATTAATACAAAAGTAGTTCAATGTATTAGCTACAGCTGTATTCGGAATCAGTACCATCTGGCCCCAAAAAAGGAACATATTACTGCATTAAGTGAATTAATACCTGCAGCCAGTCAGTTAAGAAGTAGGTGTGTGCAACAGCAGTTAAGTCTGCAATTTCCAATTCAGTATCAAAAATACATATGCTATACAACTGAGTCTATAGCACCATCTGTTAATACATTGATCCATTCATTTTTGGGGTCAGATTATACTGTGTTTGAATCCAGGTGTATGTAACAGTTTCAAACACTTGTATATATAAATCCAAATTCTGAAGTATGATAGTTGGTATGGAGTCTCTAAAATATGGCTAGATGGTATTGATTTCCAATACACCTGTATATAACACTTATAACACTTATAACACTGTATATAACTGCTTTTTCCTGTAGCCGCACATTAGTGCGAGATGTGCACCATCACGCAAATATGCTTTAAAGAAAAGAAATGGGAAAGATAGGAAAATAGTGAAATGGGGAGCAAGCAGGGGGAAGAATAAAATGAAAGGAAGGCAGGAATGTGCAGGAGGAATGTAGGACAGAACCATAGCTATCCATTTCTTCTACAGTAAAAATGTTCAGATGCACAGAATGTAAGCTGAATTTGCAGTGTCATCCCGAGAGAAAGGGGTGACCACAGCCCAATCATGTTGTATAGCAAATTGGACCAAATCAAGTGCGTCAAGACAGCATGTGTACAAAATGGAGAGCTATGTATATGACATTTTTTGGGACAGGTGCCTTTTTTGAGAGAGAGAGAGAGAGAGGAATGTTGGGGAAGGGACATAGGTATGTCTAGGTTGGGTAGGTGAGGAAGCAATTGCAAACAGACAGAACATACAAGACAAGACACAGGGATGGTGAAGGACATAAGAGGTGGGTGAACACCATGGGTGGGGACATCGCAAACCCATAGACTTCAAGCACGGTGGCAGTTAGAACTAAGTTATCACCCACTGGACTGTCATCACTGTCACCTCACTGCGCCAAGGGTTGCAGTGTCTGACTTCTGCATCTCCTCATATTATTCAGTGCAATGATGGAGCAGTATCTCCATTGGGCATAGGCATGTTCCATCTGCATGGCACACAGTCCTACACACCAACCCTGTCAGTTCATCACAGGGGATAAAGTCACAACCTCTGACACTGGCCTATTCTGCAGGGCAGAACTACGTGAGGAGTCAGGTAGTGCAGGTGCAGCAGAGGTGGTGCTACCAGGTTGTTTCCCAGACATGCTGGGACTTGGTGCCATAGCCAGTGGAATGGGGGTCAATGGATCCTGTGGGGTAGGCCTACTTTGCTATGCTGAGAGAAAAAAAAATTAAAAATTAAAAAAAAAGAGAGACAGTGAAGATAAGGGTTAAGGTGAGAGAAAAACAAGGGAGAACATTAGCAACTTCATATGTGACATACAATGCATTGATAAAATAGTTTAATTCTATTCTGATACCTTTGCTTTTAAAACTACCAACTCCTAACAAATACCTTTTTTTTTACTGTTAAGACTACCCAGCTCATATATTACAGACAGGAACAAGCAATCCTCGATGTGTGCATATATTGCACATATGTGTGTTCTAATTATACTGATTATAGTTTACAGCAGGCCACTGGTGCCACTGCTTTAGAGCTCTGACATTACATTGCAATACTGCTGAAAACTTAAGAGTATTGCATATTTGGGCGGAGTGTTTTTTGAACCCAAAACCTCTGACTATTCTCAAATACTGAACTGTTGTTTTGGCCTCCAGACTAATGCATGCATACTTTCCTGTTACAGCTGAGTGATGAATGCTCAATTTGATACAAATGTATAATAAACAAATAAAGGTGTCTTTACTTTTAATGCTAAAATAACAGCACTGTTCAGATGCATACATGCCACATGCATCTTGCATCCATGCTAATCTAGTGGCATGGGTTCGCGCATTCAGTTCTCAGTCTGTGACAGCTGTGGAAAAAACAGAACAGAACAGAATATCAATATGAATACCAATCCTGACTATATACAGCTTTTAACTCTTAAAAGTAGTATCTGTAAGTAACACTTTCCCATCTGTGGGGTTTCCCCATCCTACATTGCTAAATCCAATGGTCTAGGGTATCCCTCTTCCTTAAGCAGAGGTCTCTGTAGTGAATCCTACATTGTTCATTAGTGCAGGGGATACTGGCAGCACTGGTCAAAGCCCAGGCAAGACTATTCCTAGCCTCTGACTTGTAATCTGAGCCACAATAGTCTCCATGTAAAAGCCTGGGCCAACATTCATTCAGTAGGAGTCCAACCCTAACCTCCTGGACACCCCAACCCTAACCTCCTGGACACCCCATCTTTGAGCATGGAATCTCAAAATCTCACAATGAATGCCTGCCATGCCTACCACAGATCAAGACCAATGTAGAATGGTATTTTCCCACCAACTGCAGGTATCACTCTTACCGAGAGTGCACACTTTTTGTTTTGTAATATTTGAAAGTGTTGCTCATCCCTTACCATCCTGCAAGCACACTGCTCAACTGTGTGCATTGCTGGGAAACGTGCTTGCATGATGACCAACAGTCTTAATTGAATGCTTATATTTGTGGTATCTGGGTTCTGTCTGCCAGCTGGTGGACCATTTGACCAGTTTGTGCACTGCCGTTTTGCTTGCAAACCAGATGAGAATAGCCAAAAATGTCTGTGCCAAGTGTGCATAGGACAAACAGTGGCCAGAAAAAAAAATAATAATAAAATATTTAAAAAATGAAAAAGAGTTGAAATGAGAAAAAAGACTATTTATGACATACACAGTAGAAACTTTTAGTACACATAAGATATGTCTGCATAGGTCTGGATCCCAACTCTCATGCCAATTCACCTTCAGAAAACAGGATGGGTGCCTTATCCATCTTTGGCACACAAACAGCTTTTCAGCAAAGAAATGAAGTAATTCATCGCACAGCCAAGTGCAACTAAATGTATACTGATATCAAGGCATAAACTACTATTTGTAATTGTTTATATTTAATATACTTGGATACAGTGCACTTAGTGATCACACAACCTGTTATCATTATTCCTTCCATATATACAGCTTTGTGTTACCTTTCTGTGTTTCTTGGTCATTCATCAGTTATCTGACCAGTACTCAGAGACATGTAGTGTTAAGCCAGTCTATATTATTTACCTTAAAATGCATGAGGATATTAACTGGGAATATTATGATATGCAGTTGCCATCAAATGAAGGGCAGGTTGGATGGTACAAACAAGCATAGAGTGCTCTTTTTGTAGGGGGAGCAAAGGTGAGATCCTGTTATGCCACATGCAAGAGTAATCTCTTCTTTTGAGGAGGGTGGACCTAGGTTAGTTCGCGGCTGACAATTCATAGGGAGATAAAGGCGCTGGCTCTAAGTTGAGGCCAGCCAAGGTCACAGAGTTCCTGTATCATGTTGCGGTCCACCCTGTAGTATTCTACAATGTCCATGTTGTGTATGTTGTGGTAAGTTAAATGTGGCCTGAAAACTCTTCTCCATCCTTGCCTAGGCCTACTGGCAGCAGCAGCATCAGCATTGCCTGCAGCCTGTAGCACATACAAATGGAGTTAAACAGCAGCAGCTCCTAACATTCTGTCTGTGTAGAATTTCTGTGTCTGTACTCCACTACTTTTGAAATCTACAGGAAAAACAAGCAAACTACATGGTTGCTTTATACCTTATTAAGTAGCTCCACCAGATTGGTTGATTAGAATGCAATTCAGCTGCTTATGGTGTAATTAGCATCTCCAAAACACAGGCTAAGACTGATGCAATCCATTAATAATGTACACCATTATAAAAAGACAAATGTTTAGCTAGCCAAACTGATGGTGAGGACACTTGCTACATGTTTGCAAGACTTCACAAAAGCAAATTTGTTCCAAAGATATCTTTACAGAGAAGTATTGAACTCCAAGATGTATGCTCCCATTTTGTTACTTACATAAAGCATATGCTGGAATATATGAATGAATGATGTAAAGCAAAGGCTTTTACACTTTTATCTGTATTCATTAGCTAGAAGTGTACTGATGGCATGGTCATGTTTGTCAAGCCTTTTGAGAGGTACACATCATTGACAATACATGGAAATAGAAAGCTGTGTGATACATATGTACAAATGTTTCAGGGACAGGTCCTTTGAAAGCACTTTTTGCATGTTTTATTACCAAAATGGTTCATGTGCCTGTTCTTTAGTGGGGGGGGGGGGGCAAAGAGAAGTTACTATTATGTCACAAACTAGAATGGAATGTTCTTTTGGAGGATGGCACAGCTGAGTTACTGTCTAGCACAGACAAGGACATGCTGCTCTTGCTACTCTCCTTGTTTTGCATTCTGCCTGTTGTTAGTATTTCACATCTGTAGAGTGTTTTATGTTTTCTAGTGGGTACTACTGACTGCCTACTTTAACTGTTTTATCTGGTAACAGTTACTTTGCAGTTATGTGATACTTATGTGTATTATCATTCTGTTGTCTTTTAGAGCACAAACAATGTCAGTGAGGCAGAGACTTCCATTCAGCAAAGCAGAGAACAATACCATTGTTGATTTGTCAACATGGAACATTTCTATTGGGAAGGGCTCAGCCCAATATGCAACAAAGGTTACAAATAATGCAGCAGATTGTTGCCAACATCAATTCTGTAGGTGGCCACAGCCAGACATATGAACAGGTGCATCACGGGGTCATGATTACCTCTGCACTGAGGCGAGCAGCTGCTGTTGCCCAAGACCAAAGGGTAACAAGGGGAGGATCTGCTACAGAACCACCATTTACCCCAATGAAGATTTCCCGGTGAATATCCTCCAACATGAGAGCTCACAGCAGAGTGGACCACAGCATGTCCTTGATGTGGGCAGCACTCCTTCTGATTCCTAGGAGGAGCTTCCAGGTAGGCTTTGTTATATGACCAGTTGAATACTATTGCATAGTAAAACAATTGAAGTAAAAGTTACTTCTGTGTCACATGTCTTTTTTGGGGGGATTGAAGATTGCTACAGTCATAAGCTCAGTTTGGAGCTGTCACCGACATTCTTGTTGAATGTACAGTTAATGCAGGTATAGAGGTGTACATGTAATACCCCATGTCTTACTGTTAAATGTGATAATGTTCCCCTTACCTCTTGCTTAACTTATTTCAGGACCATCAAGAATCCAGCAACATATACCTCCTGCAGATGGTAAGCCAAATAAATTTATGTCAGTACTGCATAACAATTTAAAAAAATATCATAATGTGTCATTTTAGGCCTGTTGTGTGTATTGCTGTACTGTCTGTAATAGTAGCAGCACTGTTAGTTGTTTGTTATATACTTCACCATAGTAGTGCAGGTATTAATGTATGCCTGCATTTCTTCCTTTTTATCACAGGTGATCATAACAGTGGGAGTGTGGGCCCTGTGCCACCTGATGTCAGTATCTCATCACACACTGATGATGATGGTGGCAAAACTGAGGCACAGTCGGGGGTGCAGAGGTTGAATCTGATACAGAGGTTGCCATCCAGCCACCCCCTCATTTACCCCTGGACACAGCCAGTAGGCCTATGCCTACCCAGCCCTCTGAGCTCACAGATATTGGACAGGTGGAAGGCAAGGACATTGAACAGGAAAGTGTAGCTACTGTGGCTTCAGTTCTTGTTGACTCTGGCCATAGCCAAAGTGTGGGTGAGATGCCATACAGGAGAGATTATAGTGGTGCTTGGAGGGAGCCTGCTGTCCCTTTTCCACCTGGTGCAGTTGTCTCTTCCCGTGTTACTCATCCAATGTGTAGGTCCATCATGGAGGCACAGGCACATTCAAAAAACCACTACAGACAAATGCTCAGGGTTGTAGATGTGGCACAGGCTAACATGCATGACTGCCTCCACCAAATTGATGATTCACTGGATTGGGTGAATGACGCATTAGAGTGAGGGGTGTCTGTGATGGACCGAGTGGTGTCTGTCATGGAATGAGCAGTGTCTGTGATGGAATGTCTGCTGGGAGGGGAACAGCATCCTTGTGGGCATAGATCAGCTATAGCATGTGATGATAGCCAATGTTGCCATGACTGATCATGCTCCCATAATGACAGTACTTCCACTGGTCTGTCAGTGAGTGTGCTGTGCATACTCAGACATGGCAGGCCATGGGGTCATGGTCCTTTGGCATTCCCGTGAAGGGAGTACATCCAGCAGATATCAATCACAGTCAGGTAGAAGCACTGCATCTGACCTTGGGTGTGGAAGTGCCAGTGCAACTCCTGGCAGAGCCAGATCTCATGGTTGAGGTGACAGTGATGAACTGCCAACTCTACCATGTATGGATCACACCTGTCAGACATACTAAGATGTAGAGCTAGCACTGAGCTTGGCTGTGTTCATGCAGATTCTTACACACCACTGTCATATGGATGACCCATACAACAGTTACATGGTTCAACCTGCCTGTTTCCCTTTCTTACTCACACACACTGACAGACTTTTGTGTCAAACTAGGCCTCCTACCTCCCACACAGCACCCTGTGCAAGTGATGATAAGTGTGCCATATCCCTGTTTTCTCTCTTTTAGATTCAAGGATACAAAAGCTTTGTGTCTGATGCACTGGGTGCATTGCTACATTAGTGCCTAGTATATCTGCATTTGTGTTGTTGAACTGATAATTCTACCTATTACTTATATTTGCCTTGCTAAGTTATACAGTGGATAGCATCATTATGTCAGTACTTTTTAGTGTAGTCTCTTGTAAGGGTTATGAAGTCCAGAAGTGCTCCAGGGACAGTGTCAGGTGGGGAGTTTGACTGGGGCGGTACACCTGTCAAAGAGTAAAGCAGGTGTCCTAAGGCGAGCTCAGGGAGGACAGAAACCTCCCATGGAGCAGAAGGGCAAAAGCTCGCTTGATCTTGATTTTCAGTATGAATACAGACCGTGAAAGCGGGGCCTCACGATCCTTCTGGCTTTTTGGGTTTTAAGCAGGAGGTGTCAGAAAAGTTACCACAGCAATAACTGGCTTGTGGCAGCCAAGCAATTGCTGTATATGTATATACATATATATATATATATATATATATATATATATATATATATATATATATATATAATATATATATCTAAATCCATGTGGGTGTATGGGGATGTATGGCCTTATTCTCACTTATCTATTGCTATGATGGCTTAGTGGTTAATTACTGTGACTATAATGTACAGAGTCCTGAGTTTGGGCCTTACAGAGGCTGTTTATTTTATTGCTGGGCAGAACTTGGGCCACTGAATCCAGAGTGATTAAGGCACTTTAAAGCAGTTGTAAGCAGGTTTGCGTGACGGTAAGCACTGCTAACCTCCGGCTACAGTTTCTTACACTCAGTTAGCTACTACTTTGCTTACTCTGTGTGGGCAATGCTTACCCCCATGCAAACACACTCGGACATGCTTACCGCTGCTTATTTGTGCTTAGACCTGCTTACTTGTGCCTTATTCATTATGACACTAACACTTCACATGTGCATTTCATGCAGTACTCCAGTTCACATTTAATTGGTATTCTGTAGGTTATACAGCAAAACAATGTAAAATTATGTTCATATACAGATTTCCCATGGAAAATGATTTGTGATGCAGTGGGACTCGAACCAGGAATGCCTGTTCGTTAGGTGGATGCTCTAACCACTCCACTATTGCTGTGCTGCTTCATTTGCATATATATTCTTCATTATTCTCTTCAACTTTTTCAGCTGCTTTAACTGTAGCTAGGCAATGGGCAAACCTGCGCACCTATGGTTAGCTGTACACAGGGTTTTAAAGAAAATAAGTAATATGTTTTCTTCGTTTTATTTGACCGTACTGTTGCTGTTGAACACATGGGGACTGTTGGTGGGGATATGTGGATGCTTGTGAGCAGTCCCACTCATTTATTTACACATTCTTCTGTTCTACTTTGCAGGGGCCATGTTTATTCTGAGAGCTCTGCTCTCAGATACGCCCCCTGCATTCATCCACACTCCGTGTAGCATTTGGAGTTCAGGCAGTGCACCTTCATTAATATGCATGGCGTGCTGCCGTCCTACTCTTAAACTGCCACTTCCATGCAAGACTAGATTAGTCCTGCACAGGGAGGATTAAACTTTCCTGATATATATATATATATATATATATATATATATATATATATAAGCATCAATATCTAAAACAATCTCAGATTGGATAAGTCCAAATTACTCTGCAAATTGGAAAGAATTACTAACTGTAATATCAATAAATTAATTTTATTTACAAAAAAATTTCAAATAACAAATAAAAACAATTTGCCATCGCACATATTATGTATTAGTATGCAATATAGCATAACTAAACCCACTAAAACTCATGTGATTAATTATTACATTGACTCATTTAGGAAAATTATTAATGCAAATACAGATTTATAAATGTGGTTTGATCTTTTAATACCATTTATAGTCACAAAGAGCTTTCCAGATAAAATATATATATATAGAAATTATTAATTCCTGGGACAGAAAGGATTTGTTTGTTGGCTCCAATATATCAAAGAACTAAAAGTTTTAGATATGTAAATAATAAAAACAACATACAAAATTCCACAACAAGACTGACTAACTTTACAGAGTATTCTTCCATATTCGCAAGATTTAAGTAGAATATTAGCAATTCTTCATTTAAAGAAATACCTAAATTTACGAAATACATTTATGACATCATATATAATGACTTTGACATGGGAAACAGTATTTCAAAATTTTACAAAATATTGATAAACTATAAAACAACACCCACAACCTCATATTGGAAATATATAACAAAAGGACACTCAATACAGTTAACTGAAGATATTTAAACAAATATCTTATTACCAATAAAATATACATCCTTTACACAATACTGGAAAGGTTTTAAGTGGAAATGCTTGCACATAGCATTCTTAACCCCAGACAGAATCAGTAAAATTAGTTCTTCCATAAAAGGAATATGTTGGAGATGTGAGCAAGTACAGAATGCAGATTGGAACCACAGTTTCTTTGATTGTCTTAAAATTAAGCCATTTTGGAATGGCATTAATA
This sequence comes from Protopterus annectens, assembly GCF_019279795.1. Taxonomy (NCBI): domain Eukaryota; kingdom Metazoa; phylum Chordata; order Ceratodontiformes; family Protopteridae; genus Protopterus; species Protopterus annectens. The sequence continues at coordinate 778,708,556 of NC_056749.1, read as the reverse complement.
ACTTTCTACAAGCTTTATTTAATCATTTTATTTGACTAAAGCTCTTGTATTATTAAATGTGAATGAAGGTCGTCATTTGAATAGGTCAAACATGTATCTAGTATGGACTATACTTGCAATTTCAAGGAAGTGTATAACAAGAAGATGGAATACAAACACAATACCAATGCTGGAAGACTTCTACAGTCTACTGAAGACCACAGCATTATTGGAAATTAAAATTAAAGAACTAATAATTTATCCAAAACCATTTATCAATAACCCTTGGAGAAAAGTCTTATCAACCTGACTGACTTCTCTCACCCCCTCTCCTGACCTTCCACCCTAACCTGTGCTGAATACCTAGCTATTACCTTTCTTTCTCTCTTGTATTCCTTCTGTGCTCTGACCCATTTCTCTTACCTCTCCCATAGCCTTTTGTTTTTTCTTTTTCATTTCTTCTCTCATTTCTTGACTACTGTCTCTTCCCTCTCCCTTTACTATACACTTTTCTCCTTCTTCTCTATCCACTTGTACCTTTTTCCTATTACAGTAGGAGCCTTAGGGCATAACCTGTTTAAATTAAGTTAGAAGCGCTGAAACTGACCTAACTCTAGTCATGACCTCTTTGATGGTGTGCCTTAATTTTTGTTAATTTTATCTCCAAATCTTATTTTATATTACTACTTTTTTTCTTATTTGTTTTTTATAAAAGTGTTTATTAACAATATGTCTCATTGTTTATGTTGTTATGTGGAGCTTTTCTCCCTGGGCCTCTACTGAAAATGGAAATATATCCAGCTAGACTAGCCCGGTCAACAAATGTAAAATAAAATAAAATAAAAAGAAATAATTGATTGACACTATACAATAATTGATCAGACACTCTGGTAATGGATTGGACATTCTTATAAAGTAACTGTATACATTAAGATCTGTTATAGTGTCAGGCTAATGTAAATAGTGTACATAGTTATATAAGATGTTATGTATAAATACTATAGAATTCATTGAAATGTATTTGAAAAATAAAAAAAATTTTTTTGAGAAAAAAAGATCTCTGTGCACCGGCATAGCATTAGAATCATTAGGATCACTGTGCACCAACATGGCATTAGTATCATTAAGACCACTCTGCACTGAAATGGCATTAGTATCATAGGTTCATAGGTTCATAGGTGTGTACTAGGCTAATGGCCCTGGAGCCTTTACAAGCCTAGCCCATAGGTTTACCCTGGCATTGTGCCACCTGACCTTAGTTCCCAGTGCCTCTGTCAATTAGAGCCACTGGAGTAATCCGCAGGGTGAATTTTCTATTTCCCATCCACTGATCAAGATTTCTCTTGAAGAGGGCCAGTGAGGCATTCCACTTGACATATATGGGAAGTCTATTCCATAACATGGGCAGTCTCTGGATTATGAACCTGTCCTTCCAGCTTGTTCTGTTGATTGAGGTAATGAGGTTGAGGTCTCTGGACTTTTGTGTACTGACATGGCATTAGAATCATTACCATCACTCCACTCTGACATGGCATTAGTATCATTGGTATTCCTGTCCACTGACATGACATTAGAATAATCAGGATGACTGTGCACTGACATGACATTAGAATCATCAATATAACTTTGCAAAGACTTGGCACCACTATCATTAGGATCACTGTGCTGAGACATGGCATCAGATACATTAGGATCAATGTGCACAGACACGGCATCAGAATCATTAGGATCTCTAGACTGGCATGTCATTAGTATCATTAAGATCACTGTGCAGTGACATAGAATTAGAATAATTAAAATACTTTGCACTGACATGGCATTAGAATCATAAAGATGACTGTACACTGATATAGGTTTAGAGTCATCAGATCACAGTGCACTGGCATAGCATTAGGACCATTAAAATCACTGTGCACTGTGATGGAACGAGAATCATCAGGATCACTGTGTTCTTTCATGGCATTAGAATTATTAGGATCACTTACAGTTGGACGGCATTTGAATAATTAAGATCACTGTGTACCCAAATGGCATTAGAATCATCAGGATCCCTGTGCACTAACATGAAATTAGAATAATCAGGATCACTGTGCACTGCCATGACATTAGTATCATCAGCATCTCTGTGCACAGACATGTCATTACAATAATCAGAATCACTGTGCACTGACATGACCTTAAAATCATAAGGATCACAGTGTACTGGCATGGCATTAGAATAATCAAGATCACTGTACACTGACATAGCATTAGAATGATTGGGATAAATGTGCACTGACCTAGCATTAGAATCATTGGGATCTCTGTGGACTGCCATGGAATTAGAACCTTTGGAGTTACTGTGCACTGGCACAGCATTACAATCATAGGGATCTCAGTGCACTAGCATATCACTAGAATCATTAGGATCACTGAGCACAAGCATGGCATTAGTACCATTCGGATCACTATGCACTGATATAGAATTACAATCATTAGACTACTGTGCACTGACATGGCATTAGAATCATTAAGATGTATGTGCACTGGGATGGCCTTAGAGTCATCAGGATCATTTTTAAATGGCATGGCATTACACTCCTCAAGATTGCTGTGCACTGGCATAGCATTAGGATGTTTAGAATGAATGTGCATTGTGATGAAATTAGAATCATTAAGATGACTGTGCACTAGCATGGCATTAGCATCATTGAGATCACTGTGCTCTAGCACTGCATTAGAATCATTAGCATCACTGTACCATGGAATTGAATTAGAATTGTTAGGATCACAGTACACAAAAATTGCCTTAGAATCATTATGATCACTGCGCACCAACACGGCATTAGAGTCATAAGGATCACTATGCACCAACATGACATTAGAATCATTAGGATCACTGTGCACTGTCATGGCATTAGAATCATTGGGTTTATTGTGCACTAGTATGGTAGAGGAATCTTGAGAATCACTGTGCACTGGTATGGCATTAGATTAATTAGGATCACTCTGCACTGACAAGGCATTAGAGTCATTAGCATTCACTGTGCACTGCCATGACATTAGAATCATTAGGATCACATTGCATTGGCATTGCATTAGAACCATTAGGGTCTCTGTGCACTGGCATTAGAATGTTTAGGATCACTGTGCACCGATATGGCATTAGTAACATTATGATCATCATACAGTGACAGAGCATTAGAATTATTAAGATGTCTGTGTACTGGCATGGCATTTGAATCATTGGGGTTGCTGTGCACTGACATGGCACAAAAATCATTAGGATCACTGTGCACTGGGATGGCATTAGAATCGTTAGCATCACTGTGCTCTGGTATGAAATTAGAATCATTAGGATCACTTTGGATTGGCATGGCATTAGAATTATTAGTATCACTCTGCACTGATGTGGCATTAGTAACATCAGAAACCCTGTCCACCAACATGACATTAGAATAATCAAGATCACTGTGCACTGACATGCTGTTAGAATTATCAGCAGACCTATGGGCCAACATGGCATCAGGATCAATAGGGTCAATGTGCTCAGACAGCATGAGATTCATAGGGATCACCGTGCACTGACACAATATCAGAATCATCAGGATCTCTGCACTGACATGGCATTAGAATCATTAGGATCACTGTGTACTGGCATAGTAAAAGGATCTTTAGAATCACTGTGCACTGCAATGGAATTAATCATTAGGAATACTCTGTTCTATCATGACATTAGAATCATTAGGATCATGCACTGCATTAGAATCATCAGGATCCCTGTGCACTGACATTACATTAGAATGATCAGGATCACTGTGCACTGACATGGCATTAGTATCATCAGGATCGCTGTGCATTGACATGAGATTAGAATAATCAGGCTCACTGTGCACTGACTTGGGATTAGAATCATCAATATCACAGTGTACTGACATGGCATTAGAATAATCAAGATCCCTGCATGCTGACATAGCATTAGAATGATTAGGAATAATGTGGACTGCCATTGCATTAGAATCATTGTGGTTACTGTGCACTGGCATGGGATTAGAATCATAGGGATCTCAGTGCATTGGCATCATGCTAGAATTATTAATAACACTGTGCACTGGCATGGCATTAATATCACTAGGATCACTGTGTGGTGATATAGAATTACAATCATTACAATATTGTGCACTGAAATGGCATTAGCATCATTAAGACCACTGTGCACTGGCATGACATTTTAGAGTCATAAGGATCACTTTGTCAATACATATCATTGGAATCATCAGGAAGACTGTGCATTGGCATAGCATTAGGATCTTTAGAATGACTGTGAACTGGGATGGAATTAGAATCATTAGGATGGCTGTGCACTGGGATGACATTAGAATCATTGGGTTTACTCTGCTGTGTCATGGCATTAAAATAATTAACATCACTGTACCATGGCTTTAGAATCATTAGGAATCATTGTGCACAGAAATAGCATTAGCATCATTAAGATCACTGTGCATTGATGTGGCATTAGAATTATGAGAATCACTGAGCTCTGATATGGCATTAGAATGGTTAGGATCTTGGTGCACTGCCATGGCATCAGAATATTTTAGAATACTGTGCAATTGATATGGCATTAGAATCATTAGGATCCCTGTCCACTGGCATGACATTAATATAATCAGGATCATAGTGCACTGGCATATTAATAGAATCATCAAGATCGCCATGCACTGCCATGGCATTAAAATATTTAGGATCATTGTGCACTGTCATGGCATTAGAATCACCCGTGTTAATGTGCACTGGCATGGCATTAGAATCATTGAGATCACTGTTATTTAGCATGACATTAGAATCATTAGCATCATTGTACCATGGCATGGCATTAGAATCATTATAATCACTCTACAGAGAAATGGCATGAGAGACATTATGATCACTGTGCACTGGCATGGCATTAGACTCATAATGATCAATATGCACCGACATGGCATTAGATTCATCAAGATCTCTGTGTACTGGCATGGCAGTAGAATCATTGGGTTACTGCTCACTGGCATGGCATAAGAATCATTAGGATCACTGTGCACATGGATGGCATTAGAATAATTAGGATCACTCTGCACTGACATGGCATTGGAATCATTAGCATCAATGTGCACTAGCATGATATTAGAATCATTAGGATCACTATGGATGGGCATGGCATTAGAATCATTAGGATCACTGTGCACTGAGATGGCATTAGTATCATCACAATCCCTGTGCACTGAAATGACATTAGAATCATTAGTACCACTTTGTATTGACATGGCATTACTATCATCAAGAACTCTGTGCACTGATATGACTTTAGAATAATCAGAATCACTGTGCACTGATGTGGAGTTAGAAACATCAGCATAACCATGCACCAACATGGCGTCAGGATCATTAGGATAATTATGCTCAGACATGGCATCAGATTCATTGGGATCAATGTTCACTGACACAACATCAGAATGAGTAGGATCGCTACACTAGCATGGCATTAGAATCATTACCCTCACCTCAGGCTTCATTCCCACTGAGTGGCGCACAGCTACAGTTATCCCACTCTACATGGGGGGATCCATCTTGGATCCCGGGTACTACCGCCCCATCAGTCTGATGAGCCTGATCTGCAAGGCCATGGAACGTATTATCATGGAACTTATAAACAAAGACATTGGCAGCCTTAAAACACTGGACCCCACCCAGTTTGGGTTCATGAAGGGCCGATCTTGTCTCCTGAACCTGATTGGCTTCTTTGAATCAGTCTCCAGAGCCGTGGACGAGGGTAAGGCAGTCCACAAAGCCTATCTGGACATCGCCAAGGCCTTTGATACCACCCCTAACTCTGGAATCATAGATATACTTACTAAGCTGGTCATTAATCCCTACATTACTTGATGGGTTGCCAACTGGCTTACTGACAGAACCCACACTGTAAAAGTAGCTGACTACAAATCCAGCTCGGACAAGTGACAAGTGGAGTACCTCAGGGTTCAGTCTTGGGACCTCTCTTGCTTGGCATCTACTTCTCTGAAGCACAGGCCAACACTAAGGGACTCTGGCTAACAAAGTTCGCAGATGACTGCAAACTGGGAGCCATTATAAAATACCCAAATTATGTTGATACTCTACAAAAGGGCCTTACAGAAACAGATGCTTGGTGCCAGAGCCATGGACTCAAGCTCAATGCCAAGAAATGTTTAGTTATCCCCTTTGGGAAAAAACATGTACCCATGAATTACCACATAGGTGGCAGTACACTAAACACCGAAAGTGTGATAAGAGACTTAGGGACACAGGTGGACAGTGGTCTCACCTTCAATAACCACATTGCCACAACAGTCAGGAAATCCTTCTATGTGGCACACCTCATCACTAAGGGATTTTCATCCAGAAAAAAGGAGGTCATTGTCCCACTGTACTCATACCTCATTACACCCATCATAGAATACAATGCCCCATTTGATATGTACCTCTCAAGATATCTGCAACAAATGGAAAGGCTGCAGAAATGCCTCACTAAAAAAATCACAGGCCTAAAGCAGATGCCCTATGCTGACCACCTTAAAAACTCCAGCTATACTCTGTCTCATATCATCTACTTCGAGGCGATCTCTGCTTAACATACAAGGCCACGTCAAACCCAGAGCTGTTGGACATGGTACACTTAAAGAAATCCCAATCCCTCAGAGCCACATGCTCCAGGGATATAAACCTTATCATCACAATAAACAAAACATGCTGGAGAGATAGGTTCCTGACCCAGAGACTCCCCAGACTCTGGAATAGACTGTCCATACATGTCAAGCAGAGCACCTCTTTGGCCCTCTTCAAAAGGAACCTTGATGATTGGATGGGAGAAAGGAAATTCACCCCAGGGATCACGTCAGTCACCCTGCTAGACAGGGGTCCAGGGAAGTAAATAGTGTGGGACAAAATAGCCAGGGAATTGTTATGGCTAGGCTTGTATAGGCCCTAGGGCTGATAGCCTAGTACAAAACTATGAACCTATGAACCTATTAGGATCACTGTGTACTGGCATAGCAAAAGGATCATTAGACTCACTGTGCACTGTGATGGAATTAGAATCATTAGGATTGCTGTGTTCTAGCATGTTATTAGAATTATTAGGATCACTTACTGTCACATGGCATTTGAATCATTAAGATCAATGTGCACCAAAATAGCATTAGAATCATCACAAACCCTGTGCACTGACATGACATTAGAATAATCAGGATCACTGTGCACTGACATAGCATTAATATCATCAGTATCCCTGTGCACTGACATGACATTAGAATAAGCAGAATCACTGTGCACTGACATGGCATTAGAATCATAAGGATCACAGTGTACTGACATGACATTAGAATAATCAGCATCACTGTATACTGACATAGCATTAGACTTATTGGGATCAATGTGCACTTACCTAGCATTAGAATCATTAAGATCACTGTGGACTGCCATGGCATTATAACCTTTGAGTTTACTGTGCACTTTCATGGCATTGCAGTCATAGGGATCTCAGTGCACTGGCATCTCACTAGAATTATTAGGATCACTGAGCACTGCCATGGTGTTAGAATCATCAGCATAACCATGCACCAACATGGCATCATAATCATTAGTATCATTGTGCCCAGATATGGCTTCAGATTCATTGGTATCAAGCTGCACTATCACAACATTAGAATGATAAGGATCTCTACACTGACATGGCATTAGAATCATTATGATCACTGTGCACTGGCATAGCAAAAGGATCATTAGCATCACTGTGCACTGCAATGGAAATAATCATTAAGAATACTATGCTCTAGCAAGGCATTAAAATCAGTAGGATCATGTACCCTCAGATGACATTAGAATCATTAGGATCACTGTGTACCAAAATGGCATTAGAATCATCAGGATCCCTGCACACTGACATGAAATTAGAATAATCAGGATCACTGTACACTGATATGGCATTAGTATCATCAGGATCATCAGGATCGCTGTGCACTGACATGGCATTAGAATCTTAAGGATAATTGTGCACTGGAATGGCTTTAGAATCACTAGCATCACTGTGCACTGCCGTGGCATTAGAATCATTAGGGTTACTTCTCCCTGGCAGGGGATAAGAATCATTTGTCTCACTGTGCACTGGGATGGCATTAGACTAATTAGGATCATTCTGCCCTGACATGGCATTAGAATCATTAGCATCACTCTGCACTGGCATGAGATTAGAATCATTAGGATCACTTTCGATTGGCATGGCATTAGAATCATCAGGATCCCTGTGCATTGCCATGGCAATAGAAAAAGTAGGATCACTGTACACCAACATGGCATTAACAACATTAGAATCGCTATGTACCAACAGAGCATTAGAATCATTAAGATCTCTTTGCACTTACATAACATTAGAATCATTAGGATCACTGTGCACTAGCATGGCATTAGAATCATTGGGGTTAATGTGCACTGGCATGGCATTAGAATCATTGGGATCACTGTTATCTAGCATGACATTAGAATCATTAGCATCATTGTATCATGGCATGGCATTAGAATCATTATAATCACTCTACACAGAAATGACATGTGAAACATTATGATCACTGTGCACTGACATTGCATTAGACTCATAATGATCAATATGCACCGACATGGCATTAGAATCATCAAGATCTCTGTGTACTGGCATGGCAGTAGAATCATTGGGTTACTGTTCACTGGCATGGCATAAGAATCATTAGGATCGCTGTGCACTGGGATGGCATTAGAATAATTAGGATCACTCTGCACTGACATGGCATTGGAATCATTAGCATCAATGTGCACTAGCATGATATTAGAATAATTAGGATCACTATGGATAGGCATGGCATTAGAATCATTAGGATCACTGTGCACTCGGATGGCATTAGTATCATCACAATCAATGTGCACTGAAATGACATTAGAATCATTAGTACCACTCTGTATTGACATGGCATTACTATCATCAGGAACTCTGTGCACTGACATGACTTTAGAATAATCAGAATCACTGTGCACTGATGTGGTGTTAGAACCATCAGCATAGCCATGCACCAACATGGCATCAGGATCATTGGGATAATTGTGCCCATACATGGCATCAGATTCATTGGGATCAATGTTCACTGACACAACATCAGTATGATTAGGATCGCTACACTAGCATGGCATTAGAATCATTACCCTCACCTCAGGCTTCATTCCCACTGAGTGGCACACAGCTACAGTTATCCCACTCTACAAGGGGGGATCCACCTTGGATCCCGGGAACTACCGCCCCATCAGTCTGATGAGCCTGATCTGCAGGGCCATGGAACGTATTATCATGGAACTTATAAACAAAGACATTGGCAGCCTTAAAACACTGGACCCCGCCCAGTTTGGGTTTGTGAAGGGTCGATCTTGTCTCCTAAACCTGATTGACTTCTTTGATTCAGTCTCCAGAGCCATGGACAAGGGTAAGGCAGTCCACACAGCCTATCTGGACCTTGCCAAGGCCTGTGATACCATCCCTAACTCTGGAATCATAGATAAACTTACTAAGCTGGTCATTAATCCCTACATCACTCAATGGGTTGCCAACTGGCTTACTGACAGAACCCACACTGTAAGAGTAGCTGACTCCAAATCCAGCTCCAGACAAGTGACAAGTGGAGTACCTCAGGGTTCAGTCCTGGGACCTCTCTTGTTTGGCATCTACTTCTCTGAAGTACAGGCCAACACTAAGGGACTCTGGCTAACAAAGTTCACAGATGATTGCAAACCGGGAGCCATTATTGAATCCCCAAATTATGTTGATACTCTACAAAAGGGCCTTACAGAAACAGATGCTTGGTGCCAGAGCCATGGCCTTAAGCTTAATGCCAAGAAATGTATAGTTATCCGCTTTGGGAAAAAACATGTACCCATGAATTACCACATAGGTGGCAGTACACTAAATGCAGAAAGTGTAATAAGAGACTTAGGGACACAGGTGGACAGTGGTCTCACCTTCAATAACCACATCACCACAACAATCAGGAAATCCTTCTCTGTGGCACACCTCATCACTAAGGGCTTTTCATCCAGAAAAAAGGAGGTCATTGTCCCACTGTACTCATCCCTCATTAGACCCATTATAGAATACAATGCCCCATTTGGTATGTACCTCTCAAGACATCTGCAACAAATGGAAAGGCTGCAGAAATACCTCACTAAAAAAATCACAGGCCTAAAGCAGATGCCCTATGCTGACCACCTTAAAAACTCCAGCTATACTCTGTCTCATATCATCTACTCCGAGGCGATCTCTGCTTAACATACAAGGCCATGTCAAACCCAGAGCTGTTGGACATGCTACACTTAAAGAAATCCCAATCCCTCAGAGCCACATGATCTAGCGATCTAAACCTTGTCATCACAATAAACAGAACATGCTGGAGCGATAGGTTCGTGACCCAGAGACTCCCCAGACTCTGGAATAGACTGCCTATACATATCAAGGAGATCACCTCTTTGGCCCTCTTCAAACGGAACTTTGATGATTGGATGGGAGAAATGAAATTCACCCCAGGGATCATGTCAGTCACCCAGCTAGACAGGGTTCCAGGGAAGTAAATAGTGTGGGACAAAATAGCCAGGGAATTGTTATGGCTAGGCTTGTATAGGCCCTAGGGCTGATAGCCTAGTACCAAACTATGAACCTATAAACCTATTAGGATCACTGTGTACTGGCATAGCAAAAGGATAATTAGAATCACTGTGCACTGTGATGGAATTAGAATCATTAGGATTGCTGTGTTCTAGCATGGTATTAGAATTATTTGGATCACTTACTGTCACATGGCATTTGAATCATTAAGATCACTGTGCACCAAAATAGCATTACAATCATCACAATCCCTGTGCACTGACATGACATTAGAATAATCAGGATCACTGTGCACTGACACAGCATTAATATCATCAGTATCCCTGTGCATTGACATGACATTAGAATAATCAGAATCACTGTGCACTGACATGGCATTAGAATCATAAGGATCAGAGTGTACTGACATGACATTAGAATAATCAGCATCACTGTATACTGACATAGCATTAGACTGATTGGGATCAATGTGCATTTACCTAGCATTAGAATCATTAGGATCACTGTGGACTGCCATGGCATTAGAACCTTTGAGGTTACTGTGCACTGGCATGGCATTGCAATCATAGGGATCTCAGTGCACTGGCATCTCACTAGAATTATTATGATCACTGAGCACTGCCATGGCATTAGGATCATAAGGATCACTATAGACTGACATAAAATTACAATCATTAGAATGCTGAGCACTGGCATGGCAACATAATCATTAAGACCAGTGTGCATTGGCATGGGATTAGAGTAATCAGGATCATTTTGCAATTGTGTGACATTAGAATCATCAGGATCAGTGTGCACTGGCATAGCATTAGGAGCTTTAGAATGACTGTGTGTTGTGATGGAATTAGATTCATTAGGATGATTGTGCACTGGCATGGCATTAGAATTATTGGGATCACTGTGCTCTACCATGGCATTAGGATCATTAGCTTCTCTGTACCATGGCATGGAATTAAAATCATTAGGATCACTGTGCAGAGAAATGAATTAGAATCATTATGATCACTGTGCACCGATATGGCATTAGAGTAATAAGGATCACTACACACCGACATGACATTAGAATCATTAAGATCACTGTGTACTGCCATGGCATTAGATGCATTGGGGTTACTGTGCACTGGCATGGCATAAGAATCATTAGGATCAGTATGCACTGGGATGGAATTAGAATAATTAGGATCACTCTGTACTGACATGACATTGGAATCATTAGCATCTCTGTGCACTGGCATGATATTAGAATCATTAGGATCACTATGGATTGGCATAGCATTAGAATCATTAGGATCACTGTGCACTGGAATGGCATTAGTATCATCACAATCCCTGTGCACTGAAATGGCATTATAATCATTAGGATCACTGCACTCTGGATGACATTAGAATAATTAGGATCACTCTGCACTCACATGGCTTTAGAATCATTAGCATCACTGCACTGGCATGATATTATAATCATTGGGATCACTTTGGATTGGCATGGCATTAGAACCATTAGGATCTCTCTGCACTGGCTTGGCATTAGAATGTTTAGGATCACTGTGTACTGATATGGCATTAGTAACATTAGGATTATTATGCACTGACAGAGCATTAGAATCATCAATATCTCTGTGTACTGGCATGGCAGCAGAATCATTGGGTTACTGTGCACTGGCATGGCATAAGAATCATTAGGATCACTGTGCACTGGGATGGCATTAGTATCATCACAATCCCTGTGCACTGAAATGGCATTATAATCATTAGGATCACTGCACTCTGGATGACATTAGAATAATTAGGATCTCTCTGCACTGGCTTGGCATTAGAATGTTTAGGATCACTGTGTACTGATATGGCATTAGTAACATTAGGATTATTATGCACTGACAGAGCATTAGAATCATCAATATCTCTGTGTACTGGCATGGCAGCAGAATCATTGGGTTACTGTGCACTGCCATGGCATTAGGATCATAAGGATCACTATAGACTGACATAAAATTACAATCATTAGAATGCTGAGCAGTGGCATGGCAACATAATCATTAAGACCAGTGTGCATTGGCATGGGATTAGAGTAATCAGGATCATTTTGCAATTGTGTGACATTAGAATCATCAGGATCAGTGTGCACTGGCATAGCATTAGGAGCTTTAGAATGACTGTGTGTTGTGATGGAATTAGATTCATTAGGATGATTGTGCACTGGCATGGCATTAGAATTATTGGGATCACTGTGCTCTACCATGGCATTAGGATCATTAGCTTCTCTGTACCATGGCATGGCATTAAAATAATTAGGATCACTGTGCAGAGAAATGAATTAGAATAATTATGATCACTGTGCACCGATATGGCATTAGAGTAATAAGGATCACTACACACCGACATGACATTAGAATCATTAAGGTCACTGTGTACTGCCATGGCATTAGATGCATTGGGGTTACTGTGCACTGGCATGGCATAAGAATCATTAGGATCAGTATGCACTGGGATGGCATTAGAATAATTAGGATCACTCTGTACTGACATGACATTGGAATCATTAGCATCTCTGTGCACTGGCATGATATTAGACTCATTAGGATCACTATGGATCGGCATAGCATTAGAATCAATAGGATCACTGTGCACTGGAATGGCATTAGTATCATCACAATCCCTGTGCACTGAAATGGCATTATAATCATTAGGATCACTGCACTCTGGATGACATTAGAATAATTAGGATCACTCTGCACTCACATGGCTTTAGAATCATTAGCATCACTGCACTGGCATGATATTATAATCATTGGGATCACTTTGGATTGGCATGGCATTAGAACCATTGGGATCTCTCTGCACTGGCTTGGCATTAGAATGTTTAGGATCACTGTGTACTGATATGGCATTAGTAACATTAGGATTATTATGCACTGACAGAGCATTAGAATCATCAATATCTCTGTGTACTGGCATGGCAGCAGAATCATTGGGTTACTGTGCACTGGCATGGCATAAGAATCATTAGGATCACTGTGCACTGGGATGGCATTAGAATAATTAGGATCACTCTGCACTGACATGGCATTAGAATCATTAGCATCACTGTGCACTGGGATGGCATTAGTATCATCACAATCCCTGTGTACTTACATGGCATTAGAATCATTAGTACCACTCTGTATTGACATGGCATTACTATCATCAGGAACTGTGCACTAACATAACTTTAGAATAATCAGAATCACTGTGTACTGATGCGGTGTTAGAACCATCAGCATAACCATGCACCAAAATGGCATCAGTATCATTAGGATCATTATGCCCAGACATGGCATCAGATTCATTGGGATCAATGTTCACTGACACAACATCAGAATGATTAGAATCTCTACACTGGCATGGAATTAGAATCATTAGGATTTCTGTGTTCTAGCATGGTATTAGACTTCATTAAGATGACTGTGCACCAAAATAGCATTAGAATCATCACAATCCCTGTGCACTGACATGACATTAGAATAAACAGGATCACTGTGCACTGACATAGCATTAATATCATCAGTATCCCTGTGCACTGACATGACATTCGAATAATCAGAATCACTGTGCACTGACATGGCATTAGAATCATAAGGATCACAGTGTACTGACATGACATTAGAATAATCAGCATCACTGTATATTGACATAGCATTAGACTGATTGGGATCAATGTGCACTTACCTAGCATTATAATCATTAGGATCACTGTGGACTGCCATGGCATTAAAACCTTTGAGTTTACTGTGCACTGGCATGGCATTGCAATCATAGGGATCTCAGTGCACTGGCATCTCACTAGAATTATTAGGATCACTGAGCACTGCCATGGTGTTAGAATCATCAGCATAGCCATGCACCAACATGGCATCATAATCATTAGTATCATTGTGCCCAGATATGGCTTCAGATTCATTGGTATCAAACTGCACTATCACAACATTAGAATGATTAGAATCTCTACACTGACATGGCATTAGAATAATTATGATCACTGTGCACTGGAATAGCAAAAGGATCATTAGAATCACTGTGCACTGCAATGGAAATAATCATTAAGAATACTATGCTCTAGCAAGGCATTACAATCAGTAGGATCATGTACCCTCAGATGACATTAGAATAATTAGGATCACTGTGTACCAAAATGGCATTAGAATCATCATGATCCCTGCACACTGACATAAAATTAGAATAATCAGGATCGCTGTACACTGATATGGCATTAGTATCATCAGGATCATCAGGATCACTGTGCACAAACATGGCATTAGAATCTTAAGGATAATTGTGCACTGGCATGGCATTAGAATCATTAGCATCACTGTGCACTGCCATGGCATTAGAATCATTAGGGTTACTGCTCCCTGGCAGGGGATAAGAATCATTTGTCTCACTGTGCACTGGGATGGCATTAGACTAATTAGGATTATTCTGCCCGGACATGGCATTAGAATCATTAGCATCACTCTGCACTGGCATGAGATTAGAATCATTAGGATCACTTTTGATTGGCATGGCATTAGAATCATCAGGATCTCTGTGCATTGCCATGGCAATAGAAAAATTAGGATCACTGTACACCGACATGGCATTAGCAACATTAGAATCACTATGTACCAACAGAACATTAGAATCATTAAGATCTCTTTGCACTGACATAACATTAGAATCATTAGGATCACTGTGCACTGGCATGGCATTAGCATTATTCTGATCACTGTGCACAGACATGGTCTTAGTATCATTAAGACCACTCTGCACTGACATGGCATTAGTATCATCATGATCCCTGTGTACTGACATGGCATTAGAATCATTACCATCACTGCAGACTGACATGGCATTAGTATCATCATGATTCCTGTACACTGACATGACATTAGAATAACCAGGATCACTGTGCACTGACACGGCTTTAGTATCATCAGCATAATATGCACCGACATGGCATCACTATCATTAGGATCACTGTGCTCAAACATGGCATCCGATTCATTAGGATCAATGTGCAGTGACACGGCATCAGAATCATTAAGATCTCTGCACTAGCATGCTATGAGTATCATTATGATCACTGTGCACTGACATAAAATTAAAATCATTTGAATACTTTGCACTGACATGGCATTAGAACAGTTAAGACCACTGTTCATTGGTATAGCTTTAGAGTCATCAAGATCACAGTGCATTGGCATACCATTAGGATCTTTAGAATCATTGTGCACTCTGACAGAATTCGCATCATTAGGATCACTGTATTCTAGCATGGTATTAGAATTATTAGGATCACTTATCGGCACATGACTT
The DNA here is from genome assembly GCF_019279795.1 of Protopterus annectens. Lineage (NCBI taxonomy): Eukaryota > Metazoa > Chordata > Ceratodontiformes > Protopteridae > Protopterus > Protopterus annectens. The sequence goes on along the minus strand of NC_056749.1, from coordinate 778,692,580 downwards.
TGAATCATTTGGATCACCTTGCACCAAAATAGCATTAGAATCATCAGAATACCTATGCACTGACATGACATTAGAATAATCAGGATCACTGTGCACTGACATGGCAATGGTGATGGACAGGTTGACAGACGAGATCAGACAGGAGTCCCCATGGACTATGATGTTTGCAGATGACATTGTGATCTGTAGTGAGAGTAGGGAACAGGTGGAGGAGACCCTGGAGAGATGGAAATATGCTCTAGAGAGAAGAGGAATGAAGGTCAGCAGGACTAAGACAGAATATATGTGTGTGAATAAGAGGGAGGATAGTGGAATGGTGAGGTGGCGAAAGTGGATGAGTTTAAATACTTGGGGTCAATAGTTCAGAGTAATGGTGAGTGTGGAAGAGAGGTGAAGAAGAGGGTACAGGCAGGATGGAGTGGGTGGAGAAGGGTGTCAGGAGTGATTTGTGACATACATGTACCTGTAAGAGTGAAAGGGAAGGTCTACAAGAGGGTAGTGAGACCAGCTATGTTATATGGGTTGGAGACAGTGGCACTGACAAAAAGGCAGGAGTTTGAGCTGGATGTGGCAGAATTAAAGATGTTAAGATTTGCACTGGGTGTGACAAGGGTGGACAGGATTAGGAATAAGTATATTAGAGGGTCAGCCCAGGTTGGAAGGTTTGGAGACAAAGCCAGAGAGGCACAATTACATTGGTTTGGACATGTGCTGAGGAGGGATGCTGAGTATATTGGGAAAAAGATGCTAAGGATGAAGCTACCACGTAACAGGAAAAGAGGAAGGCCTAAGATAAGGTTTATGGATGTGGTGAGAGAGGACATGCAGGTGGTTGGTGTGACAGAGCAAGATGCAGAGGACAGGAAGAAATGGAAACAGGTGATCTGCTGTGGTGACCCCTAACGGGAACAGCCGAAAGAAAATGATGATATGACTGTGCACTGACATGGCATTAGTATCATCAATATCCCTGTGCACTGAAATGACATTAGAATAATTGGAGTCACTGTGCACTGACATGGCATTAGAATCATAGGGACCACTGTGGACTGCTGTGGCATTAAAATCTCTGGGGTTACTGTGCACTGGCATGGCATTACAATCATAGGGGTCATGGTCCACTGGAATCCACTAGAATCATTAGTATCACTGTGCATTTGCATGGCATTAGTATCATTAGGATCACTGTGCACTGACATAGATTTACAATTATTAGCACAAACATAGCATTAGAATCATTAAGACCACTGTGCACTGGCATGGCATTAGAGTGATGCCACAATACAGTGATAAGATGATCAGCTTTAATAATTGGCTTAAATTCTGGTGTCATTCAAAGGGGATCCAATGTCTGTCTGCCTGGGATGACATGCTGGACAAGCCATGCTGCTTCGCAAGGGACGGCTTGCACCTGTCACCCCTAGGCTTCCGGATATTGGCAAAGGCTCTTGTCACCCCCATAGTGCCTTTTTTAGGCAAGGCTCAAATTCTAAACCTACCAACCTAGAACACAAAAAAGTAAAAAAACTAAGGGTAATGCTGCTCAATGCCAGAAGTCTCAATCTCAAGATGCACGCACTCGAGGCCCTTCTCAGTATGGAGAACATCGATGTTTGTGCTGTGACAGAAACCTGGTTCAAGGCTCCTGAGAGCACCCCAGCACTAGCAGGTTTCACGTCATATCATCGTTCGCCCGCCCCAAAATCCGGACAACACCAAGAAAGGGGTGTCCATATTCATAAAGGACACCCACACCTCAAGGTTGGTGGCAATGCACGATGCATCGGAGACCATCTAGGTGCAATTAACCATAGGCAAGACTGCTCTGCAATTTGTAGCATGTTACAGGCCACCCTCTCAAACTCAGGAACCTCACATGGCCTTCCTGAAAACAATGGAGGGGATAAATGTATCTCCAAACACCATCATACTAGGTGACTTCAACTACCCTAATATAGACTGGGAACACTACTCAAGCCCAAACACTCTAGCCCAAAGGTTCCTGGAGTTCATAAACTCAAATGCCATGGAACAACTAGTCACCATCCCCACAAGAGGAGAAAACATACTTGATCTCATCATCACGAACATGGAGGAGAAAACATACTTGATCTCATCATCACGAACATGGGATCACAATGTTCAACACCGGAAGTATACCCCTCACTGGTGAGATCAGTTCATAAACTAATCTGCTGGAGGTCCTCATCCCGCCCCACCTGAAATAAAAAGACCACAGTGAAAACTTCTCAAAGCCGACTTCACACTTCTAAAAACTAGTGTGGTCTCCTTTAAGGCCCCTGAGCCAGTGGTAAACATTACTCAAACCGCTGAATCACTTACAAATGCCTTCTACCAGCACCTACAGGACTGCATGGATCAGGCAATCCCAAACAAAACTAAGACTCTTTGTACCAAAGGCAAGCGTCCAGTCTGGTGGACCCCAGCCATAAACAAGCTCTACAACAAAGGAGGAAGCTACTACAAGATAAAGCAAAATCCCTGAAAGTTAAGACACCCTTGATCATTATAACTAAAAAACTAAGAGCTCTCATAAAATCATCCAAGGCAAATTTTGAGAGAAAAATCGCTAAGGACTCAAAAGACAATCATAAGGCCTTCTTTAGCTATGTTAGAAACCTAGGAGGAAACTCCCAGATATGCTCAGAATTAGTTCAAAATGATGTGAAGATTACTGAACCTACACACATTGCCAACATACTGGCTGTCAGGTTCAGTGCAAACTTCTCCCCTCCCCAAAGGAGAGATATCTATACCAGAGGATTGTAGCCCCAAACATCTCCAACGCCCAGGTGAGAACTGCTCTCCAAAGCAAAAACACAGCATCTATGGGTCCGGATGGTGTCCCCGGCTGTGTGCTCCATGAACTCAATGAGGAATTAAACCGCAGTTAGGACAGCTGTTTAATCTTAGCCTCACCTCAGGATACGTACCCAAGGAGTGGCGCATGGCGACTGTGGTCCCACTTCACAAGGCGGTGCCTCCACCGACCCTGAAATTACCGTCCCATTAGCTTGACAAGCCTTATCTGCAAAGCCATGGAGAGGATCATAATGGAACTCATAAATAAAGACATAGGGAACTTGCAGACTTTGGATCCAACCCAGTTTGGCTTTGTCAAAGGCAGATCATGCCTTTTAAACTTGGTTGACTTTTTGAGACAGTCACCAAGGCCATTGATGAGGAAAGGCAGTCCATACAGCCTACCTTGACCTGGCAAAGGCCTTCACACAATACCCCACTCAGGTATCATCGAAAAACTCATCAGCTTGAATGTAAACCCATACATCACAAGATGGGTTGCAAACTGGCTAAGTGACAGAACCCACAGGGTCAGAGTTGCTGGAGCCATGTCAGACTCAAAGCCTGTCACAAGTGGTGTCCCACAGGGCTCAGTCCTGGGTCCACTCTTGTTCGGCATCTACTTTTCTGAAGTACAAGCAAACACAGGAGGGTTATGGCTGACAAAGTTTGCAGATGACTGCAAACTGGGCATAGTCGAAAAGCATCTGACACAGATATCCTTCAGAAGGGCCTCACAGAAACGGATAACTGGTGCCAGAGCCATGGCCTAAAGTTAAATGCCAAGAAATGCATAGTCATACCCTTCGGGAAAAACAAGGTTACCCCTAGCTACCATATAGGTGGCAATCCACTGAGCACAGAAGAAGTCATCAGGATCTGGGGACCCAGGTTGACAGTAGCCTTTCATTTGACACTCATGTTGCTAAAGTAGTTAGGAAAACCTTCTACATTGCCCACCTGATCATGAAGGGATTCACATCTAGATCAAGGGAGGTCATCGTCCCCCTGTACTCATCACTCATTAGACCTATGACTGAGTACAAGACCCATTCGTAATGTATCTGACCTGACACCTGCAGCAGCTGGAAAGGCCCCAAAAGTTCCTCACCAAAAGGATAAAGGGTCTCAAAAATATGTCTTATGCTGCCCGACTGGAAGAACTCCAGCTCTATTCAGTCTCATACCACTTGCTCAGAGGTGACCTGTGCCTGACATATAAGGCCATGTCAAACCCTGATTTGATGAATATGCTTCACCTCAAAAAATCTAGATCCCTCAGAACCACAAGGGCGGGAGACTTAAACCTTGACATGGTTATTAATAGAACATGCTGGAGGGACAGATTCATCACCCAGAGACTCCCTATGCTGTGGAACAAAATCCCGGTACATGTGAGGCAGAGCACCTCGCTGGCCTTGTTCAAGAGGAATCTTGACCAATGGATGGGGGATCGCAGATATACCCCAGGGATTACTTCAGTGTCACTGCTTGACAGAGGCACAGCAAAATAATAGGCATAGTTTTATTCAAACTAAAGGGGTGGCGAAAGCCAAATAACTATGGGCTAGGCTTATAAATGCCCTTGGGCAGATAGCCTAGTATGAACCTATGAACCTATGAACCTATGAGTCATCAGGATCATTTTGCAATGGCATGGCATTAGAATCATCAGGATGACTGTGCACTGGCATGGCATTTTAGAGACATCAAGGTCAATTTGCAATGGCATGGCATTAGAATCATTAGGATCACTCTGCTCTAGTGTGGTATTAGAATCATTAGCATCATTTTACCATGGCATAGCATTAGAAACATTAGGATCACAGTGCACAGAAATTGCATTAGAATCATTTGGTTCATGTGCAAAGAAATGGCATTAGAATCATTATGATCACTGTACACTGCCATGGCATTAGAATCATTAGGATCACTTACCTCAGACGTGACATTAGAATCATTAGTATCTCAGTGCAAAGACATGGCATCAAAATTTTTTAGAATACTGTGCACTGATATGGTATTAGAATCCTTAGAAACCCTGTCCACTGGCATAACATTAATATCATCAGAGTCACTATGAACAGGCATATGACTTCAATCATCAGGATCACTGTGCACTGGCATGTCATTAGAATCTTTAGGATCATTATGCACTTGCATGGCTTTTGAATCATTAGGATCACTGTGCACTGCCATGACATTAGAATCATTGGAGTTAGTGTGCACTGGTATGGCATAAGAACCATCAGCATAACCATGCACCAACATGGCATTAGGATCATTAGGATCACTGTGCTCAGACATGGCATCAGATTCATTAGGATCAATGTGGAGTGACACAGCATCAGAATCATTAGGATCTCTGCTCTGGCATGGCTTTAGTATCATTACGATCACTGTGCACTGACATAGAATTAGAATCATTTGAATACTTTGCACTGACACTACATTATAATCATTAAGACCACTATACACTGGCATTACACTAGACTCATCAGGATCACACTGCACTGGCATAGCAATAGGATAACTGGGATGGAATTAGAATCATTGGGAACATACGAACACTGTGCTCTAGCATGGCATTAGAATCATTAGGATCCCTGCACACTGACATAAAATTAGAATAATCAGGATCGCTGTACACTGATATGGCATTAGTATCATCAGGATCATCAGGATCACTGTGCACAAACATGGCATTAGAATCTTAAGGATAATTGTGCACTGGCATGGCTTTAGAATCATTAGCATCACCGTGCACTGCCATGGCATTAGAATCATTAGGGTTACTGCTCCCTGGCAGGGGATAAGAATCATTTGTCTCACTGTGCACTGGGATGGCATTAGACTAATTAGGATTATTCTGCCCTGACATGGCATTAGAATCATTAGCATCACTCTGCACTGGCATGAGATTAGAATCATTAGGATCACTTTCGATTGGCATGGCATTAGAATCATCAGGATCTCTGTGCATTGCCATGGCAATAGAAAAATTAGGATCACTGTACACAGACATGGCATTAGCAACATTAGAATCACTATGTACCAACAGAACATTAGAATCATTAAGATCTCTTTGCACTGACATAACATTAGAATCATTAGGATCACTGTGCACTGGCATGGCATTAGCATTATTCTGATCACTGTGCACAGACATGGTCTTAGTATCATTAAGACCACTCTGCACTGACATGGCATTAGTATCATCATGATCCCTGTGTACTGACATGGCATTAGAATCATTACCATCACTGCAGACTGACATGGCATTAATATCATCATGATTCCTGTACACTGACATGACATTAGAATAACCAGGATCACTGTGCACTGACACGGCTTTAGTATCATCAGCATAATATGCACCAACATGGCATCACTATCATTAGGATCACTGTGCTCAAACATGGCATCCGATTCATTAGGATCAATGTGCAGTGACACGGCATCAGAATCATTAAGATCTCTGCACTAGCATGCTATGAGTATCATTATGATCACTGTGCACTGACATAAAATTAAAATCATTTGAATACTTTGCACTGACATGGCATTAGATCAGTTAAGACCACTGTTCATTGGTATAGCTTTAGAGTCATCAAGATCACAGTGCATTGGCATACCATTAGGATCTTTAGAATCATTGTGCACTCTGACAGAATTCGCATCATTAGGATCACTGTATTCTAGCATGGTATTATAATTATTAGGATCACTTACCGGCACATGACTTTGAATCATTTGGATCACCTTGCACCAAAATAGCATTAGAATCATCAGAATACCTATGCACTGACATGACATTAGAATAATCAGGATCACTGTGCACTGACATGGCAATGGTGATGGACAGGTTGACAGACGAGATCAGACAGGAGTCCCCGTGGACTATGATGTTTGCAGATGACATTGTGATCTGTAGTGAGAGTAGGGAACAGGTGGAGGAGACCCTGGAGAGATGGAAATATGCTCTAGAGAGAAGAGGAATGAAGGTCAGCAGGACTAAGACAGAATATATGTGTGTGAATGAGAGGGAGGATAGTGGAATGGTGAGGTGACGAAGGTGGATGAGTTTAAATACTTGGGGTCAATAGTTCAGAGTAACGGTGAGTGTGGAAGAGAGGTGAAGAAGAGAGTACAGGCAGGATGGAGTGGGTGGAGAAGAGTGTCAGGAGTGATTTGTGACATACACGTACCTGTAAGAGTGAAAGGGAAGGTCTACAAGAGGGTAGTGAGACCAGCTATGTTATATGGGTTGGAGACAGTGGCACTGACAAAAAGGCAGGAGTTTGAGCTGGATGTGGCAGAATTAAAGATGTTAAGATTTGCACTGGGTGTGACGAGGGTGGACAGGATTAAGAATAAGTATATTAGAGGGTCAGCCCAGGTTGGAAGGTTTGGAGACAAAGCCATAGAAGCACAATTACATTGGTTTGGACATGTGCTGAGGAGGGATGCTGAGTATATTGGGAAAAAGATGCTAAGGATGAAGCTACCACGTAACAGGAAAAGAGGAAGGCCTAAGATAAGGTTTATGGATGTGGTGAGAGAGGACATGCAGGTGGTTGGTGTGACAGAGCAAGATGCAGAGGACAGGAAGAAATGGAAACAGGTGATCTGCTGTGGTGACCCCTAATGGGAACAGCCGAAAGAAAATGATGATATGACTGTGCACTGACATGGCATTAGTATCATCAATATCCCTGTGCACTGAAATGACATTAGAATAATTGGAGTCACTGTGCACTGACATGGCATTAGAATCATAGGGACCACTGTGGACTGCTGTGGCATTAAAATCTCTGGGGTTACTGTGCACTGGCATGGCATTACAATCATAGGGGTCATGGTCCACTGGAATCTCACTAGAATCATTAGTATCACTGTGCATTTGCATGGCATTAGTATCATTAGGATCACTGTGCACTGACATAGATTTACAATTATTAGCACAAACATAGCATTAGAATCATTAAGACCACTGTGCACTGGCATGGCATTAGAGTCATCAGGATCATTTTGAAATGGCATGGCATTAGAATCATCAGGATGACTGTGCACTGGCATGGCATTTTAGAGACATCAAGGTCAATTTGCAATGGCATGGCATTAGAATCATTAGGATCACTCTGCTCTAGTGTGGTATTAGAATCATTAGCATCATTTTACCATGGCATAGCATTAGAAACATTAGGATCACAGTGCACAGAAATTGCATTAGAATCATTTGGTTCATGTGCAAAGAAATGGCATTAGAATCATTGTGATCACTGTACACTGCCATGGCATTAGAATCATTAGAATCACTTACCTCCGACGTGACATTAGAATCATTAGTATCTCAGTGCAAAGACATGGCATCAACATTTTTTAGAATACTGTGCACTGATATGGTATTAGAATCCTTAGAAACCCTGTGCACTGGCATAACATTAATATCATCAGAGTCACTATGAACAGGCATATGACTACAATCATCAGGATCACTGTGCACTGGCATGTCATTAGAATCTTTAGGATCATTATGCACTGGCATGGCTTCAGAATCATTCGGATCACTGTGCACTGCCATGACATTAGAATCATTGGGGTTAGTGTGCACTGGTATGGCATAAGAATCATCAGCATAACCATGCACCAACATGGCATTAGGATCATTAGGATCACTGTGCTCAGACATGGCATCAGATTCATTAGGATCAATGTGGAGTGACACAGCATCAGAATCATTAGGATCTCTGCTCTGGCATGGCTTTAGTATCATTACGATCACTGTGCACTGACATAGAATTAGAATCATTTGAATACTTTGCACTGACACTACATTATAATCATTAAGACCACTATACACTGGCATTACACTAGACTCATCAGGATCACACTGCACTGGCATAGCAATAGGATAACTGGGATGGAATTAGAATCATTGGGAACATACAAACACTGTGCACTAGCATGGCATTAGAATCATTAGGATCACTGTGCTCTGACATGACATTAGAATAATCAGGATCACGTGCACTGACATGGCATTAGAATCATCAAGATCACAGTGTACTGACATGGTATTAGAATAACCAGGATCACTGTACACTGATATAGCATTAGAATTATTAAGATCAGTATGCACTGACCTACCATTTGAATCATTAGGATCAATGTGGACTGCCATGGCATTACCATTATTGGGTTTACTGTGCACTACCATGACATAAGAATCATAGGAATCTCAGTGCACTGACATTGCACTAGAATCATTAGGATCAGTGTGCACTGGCATGGCATTAGTATCATTAGGATCCCAGTGCAGTGACATAGAATTACAATCATTAGAATACTCTGCACTGACACAGAATTAGAATCATTAAGACCACTGTGCACTGGCATGGACTTTTAGAGACATCAGGATCAATTTGGAATGGCATGACAGAACCATCAGGATCACTGTGCACTGGCATAACATTAGGATCTTTAGAATGACTGTGTACTGGGATGGAATTAGAATAATTAGAATGACTGTGTACTGGCATGGCATTAGAATCATTGCAATCACTCTGCTCTAGTGTGGCGTTAGAATCATTAGCATCACTGTACCATGGCATGTCATTAGAATCATTAGGATCACAATGCACATAAATGGCATTAGAACTATTTGGATCAACTGCACAGGAATGGCATTTGAATCATTAGGATCACTGTGCACTGACATAGCATTAGAATCATTAGGCTCACTGAGTTCTGACATAGCATTAGAATCATTAGGATCTTGGTGCAAAGATATGGCATCAGAATCTTTTAGAATACTCTCCACTGATATGGCATTAGAATCATTATGATGTCAGTGCACTGGCATGAAATTAATATCATCAGGATCACTGTGAACTGGCATATCATTCGAATCATCAGGATCACTGTGCACTGACATGGTATTAGAATTCTCAGGCTCATTGTGCACTGGCATGACATTAGAATCATTAGGATCTCTGTGCACTGCTATGGCATTAAAATCATTGGGGTTACTATGCACTGGCATAGCATAAGAATCATTAGGATCACTGGGCACTGGGATGGTAGTAGAATAACTAGGATCACTCTGCACTAACATGGTATTAGTTTCATTAGCATCACTGTGCACTGGCATGACATTAGAATCATTACGACCACAATGTATTGGCATAGCATTAGAATCATTTGGATCTCTGTGCACTGGCCTGGCTGTGGAATAATTAGGATCATTGTGCACTGACATGGCATTAGTTTCAATTAGATCACTATGTAACAACAGAGCAATAGAATCATCTAGATATCTTTGCACTGGAAATGCACAAGGACCATTAGGATCACTGTGCACTGACACAGCATTACAATCATAGGGATCTCAGTGCACTGGCATCTTACTAGAATTATTAGACTCACTGTGCACTGGCATGGCATTAGTAGCATTAGGATCACTGTTCACTGACAAAGAATTACAATAATTAGAATACTGCACTGACATGGCATTATAATCATTAAGACCAGTGTGCACTGCCATGGCATCGGAGACATCAGGATCCTTTTACAATGGCATAGCATTAGAATCATCAGGATCACTGTGCATTGGCATATCATTATGATCTTTAGAATGACTGCGCATTGTGATGGAATTAGAATCATTAGGATGACTGTGCACTGGCATGGCATTAGAATAATTAGGATTACTGTGCACTGACATGGCATTAGAGTCATAAGGATCACTATGCACCAGCATGGCATTAGAATCATTAGGATCACTGTGCACTGCCATGGCATTAGAATCATTAGGATCACTGAGCACTGACATGGCATAAAAATCATTAGGATCACTGTGCACCAACATGGCATTTGAAAAATTAGGATCACTCTGCACTGACATGGCATTAGAATCATTAGCATCATTGTGCACTGGCATGACATTAGAATCATTATGATCACTTTGGATTGGCATGGCATTAGAACCATTAGGATCTCTCTGCATTGGCATTGCATTAGAATTTTTAGAATGACTTTGCATCAATATGGCATTAGTAACATTAGGATCACTATGCGCTGACTGAGCTTTAGAATCATGAACTCTCTGTGTACTGGCATGGCATGAGAATCATTGGAGTTACTGTGCACTGTCATGGCATAAGAATCATTAGCATCACTGTGCACTGGTATGGCATTATAACCATTAGCAATACTGTGCACTGGCATGACATTAGAATCATTCGGCTCACTTTGGATTGGCATGGCATTAGAATCATTAGGATCTCTGTGCACTGGGTTGGGATTAGAATCATTAGAATCACTGTGCAATGAGATGGCATTAGTATCATCATGATCCCGGTGTGCTTACATAGCATTAGAATCATTAGTATCACTCTGCACTGAAATGGCATTAGTATCATCAGGAACCCTATGCACTGACATGACATTAGAATAATCAGCATCACTGTGCACTGACATGGTGTTAGAATCATCAACATAACCATCCAGCAACATGGCATCACGATCATTAGGATCATTGTGCTCAGACATGGCATCAGATTCATTGGGATCAATGTGCACTAACGCAGCATCATAACTGTTACGATCTTTGCACTGGCATGGCATTAGAATAATTCAGATCACTACAGTTATTCCACTCCACAAGGGGTGATCTACCTTGGATTCCAGGAACGGCTGCCCCATCAGTCTGATGAGCCTGATCTGCAAGGCCATGGAACATATTATCATGGAACTTATAAACAAAGACATTGGCAACCTTCAAACACTGGACCCCACCCAGTTTGGGTTCATGAAGGGCTGATCCTGTCTCCTGAACCTGATTGACTTCTTTGAATCAGTCTCCAGAGCTGTGGATGAGGGTAAGGCAGTCCACACAGCCTATCTGGACCTCTCTAAGGCCTTTGGCACCACCCCCCACACTGGAATCATAGATAAACTTACTAAGCTGGGCATTAATCCCTACATCACTTGATGGGTTGCCAACTGGCTTACTGACAGAACCCACACTGTAAAAGTAGCTGACTACAAATCCAGCTCCAGACAAGTGACAAGTGGAGTACCTCAGGGTTCAGTCCTGGGACGATTCTTGTTTTGCTTCTACTTCTCTGAAGTACAGGCCAATGCTAAGGGACTCTGGCTAACAAAGTTTGCAGATGACTGCAAACTGGGAGCCATTATTGAATCTCCAAATGATGTTGATACTCTACAAAAGGGCCTTACAGAAACAGATGTTTGGTGCCAGATCCATGGGCTCAAGCTCAATGCCAAGAAATGTATAGTTATCCCCTTTGGGAAAAAACATGTACCCATGAATTATCACATAGGTGGCAGTACACTAAACACTGAAAGTGTGATAAGAGACTTAGGGACACATGTGGACAATGGTCTCACCTTTGATAACCACATCGCCACAACAGTCAGGAAATCCTTCTATGTGGCACACCTCATCACTAAGGGCTTTTCATCCAGAAAAAAGGAGGTCATTGTCCCACTGTACTCATCCCTCATTAGACCCATTATAGAATACAATGGCCCATTTGGTATGTACCTCTCAAGGCACCTGCAACAACTGGAAAGGCCACAGAAATACCTCACTAAAAAAATCACAGGCTTAAAGCAGATGGCCTATGCTGACTGCCTTAAAAAAACTCCAGCTATACTCTGTCACATATCGTCTACTCAGAGGCGATCTCTGCTTAACATGCAAGGCCATGTCAAACCCAGAACTGTTGGACATGCTACACTTAAAGAAAATCCCAGTCCCTCAGAGCCAGATGCTCCAGGGACCTAAACCTTGTCATCACAATAAACAAAACATGCTGGAGGGATAGGTTCCTGACCCAGAGACTCCCCAGACTCTGGAATAGACTGTGCATACATGTCAAGCAGAGCACCTCTTTGGCCCTCTAAAAAAGTAACCTTGATGATTGGATGGGAGAAAGGAAATTCACCCCCAGGTTCACATCAGTCACCCTGCTAGACAGGGGTCCAGGGAAATAAATAGTGTGGGAAGAAATAGCCAGAGAATTGTTATGGCTAGGCTTCTATAGGCCCTAGGGCCGATAGCCTAGTACCAACCTATGAACCTATGAACTATGCACTGACATAGCAAAAGGATCTTTAGGATCACTGTGCACTGTGATGGAAGTAATCATTTAGAATACTGCGCTCTAGCATGGCATTAGAATCATTAGTACCATTTACCTTCACATGGCATTAGACTCATTAGGATCACTGTGGATCAAAATTGCATTAGAATCATCAGGATCTCTGTGAACTGACATGACATTAGAATAATCATGATCACTGTGCACTGACATGGGATTAGAATCTTCAGGATCACAATGTCCTGACATGGCATTAAAATAATCAAGATCGCTTTACACTGACATAGCATTAGAATGATTAGGATCGATGTGCACTGACCTAGTATTAGAATCATTAGGATCAATGTGGACTGCCATGGCATTAGAATCATTGGGGCTATTGTGCACTGGCATGGCATTAGAATCATAGGGATCTCAGTGCACTGGTATCACATTAGAATCATTAGGACACTGTGCACTGGCATAGCATTAGTATCATTAGGATCACTGTGCAGTGACATAGAATTACAATCATTACAATACTGTGCACTGACATGACATTAGAATCACAGGGATCTCATTGCACTGGCATCATGCTAGAATTATTAAGACCATTGTGCATTGGCATGGCATTGGAATGATCATGGTCACTGTCCACTGGCATAGCATTATGATCTTTAGAATGACTGTGAACTAGGATGGAATTAGAATGATTAGTATGACTGTGCACTGACATGTATTAGAATCATTGGGATCACTCTGCTGTAGCATGGCATTAAACTCATTATCATCACTGTACCATGGCATGGCATTCGAATCTTTAGGATCACTGTGCACAGAAATGGCATTAGAATCATTAGGATCACTGTGCACTGACATGGCATTAGAATCATTAGGATCACTGAGTGCTGACATGGCATCATAATAATTAAGATCTTGGTGCACTGACATGGCATCAGAATCTTTTCAAATATTGTGCACTGATATGGCAGTAGAATCATTAGTATCCCTGTGAACTGGCATGACATTAATATCATTAGGATCACTGAGCACTGTCTTGTCATTAGAATCATCAAGATCACTGTGCACTGGCATGGCATTAGAATCTTTAGGATCATTGTGCACTGGTATGGCTTTAGAATCATTACGATCACTGTGCACTGCCATGGGATTAGAATCATTGGGGTTACTGAGCACGGGCATGGCATAAGAATCATTTGGCTCACTGCGCACTGGGATTACATTAAAATAGCTTGAATCACTCTGCACTGACATGGCATTAGAATCATTATTATCACTATGCACTGACATGACAGTAGAATCATTAGGATCACCCCACACTGACATGGCATTATTATCATTAGGATCCCTGTACACTGACATGACATTAGAATAATCAGAATCACTGTGCACTCACATGGAATTAGTATCATCAGTATCCCTGTGCACTGACACAGCATTAGAATAATCAGAATTATGGTGCACTGGCATGGCATTAGAACCATGCAGATCACAGTGTACTAACATTACAATAATCAGGATCTCATTGATATGGGATTAGAATGATTAGGATCAATGTACACTGACCTACCATTAGAATTATTAGGATCATTGTGGAATGCATTGCATTAGAACCTTTGGGGTTACTGTGCACTGGCATGGCATTACAATCATAGGGATCTCAATCCACTGGCATCTCACTAGAATCATTAGGATCACTGTACACAGGCATGGCATTAGTATCATTAAGGTCACTGTGCACTGGCATTCCATTTTAGAGACATCACGATCAATTTCCAATAGCATTGCATTAAATCATCAGGATCACTGTGCACTAGCATAGCATTAGGATCTTTAGAATGACTGTGCAGTGGAATGAAATTAAAATCATAGGATGACTGTACACTGGCATGGCATTAGAATCATTGGGATCACTCTGCTCTATCATGGCATTAGAATCATTAGCATCACTATACCATGGTATTCCATTAGAATCATTAGGATCACAGTACACAGAAATGGCAGAATCATTAGAATCACTGTGCACTGACATGGCATTAGAATCATTAGGATCACTGACCTCTTGCATGACATTAGAATCATTAGGATCTCAGTACTAAGGCATGGCATCAGAATCTTTTAGAATACTCTGCATGGTTAGACCATTAGAATCATTAGGATCTCTGTGCACTGGCATGGCATTAGAGGCTTTAGGATCACTGTGCACTGATATGGCATTAGTAAAATTAGGATAACTATGCAATGACAGAGCATTGGAATCATCAAGCTCTCTGTGTACTGGCATGACATTAGAATAATTAGGATCACTCTGCACTGAGATTGCATTAGAACCATTAGCATCACTGTGCTCTTGCATGACATTAGAATCATTAGGATCACTTTTGATTGGCATGGCATTAGAATCATTGGGATCTATGTGCACTGGCATGGCATTAGAATCATTAGGATCACTTGATTGGCATAGCATTGGAATCATTGGGATCTATGTGCACTGGCATGGCATTAGAATCATTAGGACCACTTTTGATTGGCATGGCATTAGAATCATTGGGATCTATGTGCACGGGCATGGCATTAGAATCATTAGGATCACTTTTGATTGGCATGGTATTAGAATCATTAGGATCTCTGTGCACTGGCATGGCATTAGAGCCTTTAGGATCACTATGCACTGATATGGCATTAGTAAAATTAGGATCACTATGCACTGACAGAGCATTGGAATCATCAAGCTCTCTGTGTACTGGCATGGCATTAGAATAATCAGGATCACTCTGCACTGAGATTGCATTTGAACCATTAGCATCACTGTGCACTGGCATGACATTAGAATCATTAGGATCACTTTTCATTGGCATGGCATTAGAATCATTGGGATCTATGTGCACTGGCATGGCATTAGTAACATTAGGATCACTATGCACTGACAAAGCATTGCAATCATCAAGATCTCTGTGCACTAGAATGGCATTAGAATCATCATGATCCCTGTGCACTGACATACCATTAGAATCACTAGGATCACTCCACAATGAAGGGCATTAGTATTATCAGGAACCCTGTGGACTGCCATGACATTGGAATAATCAGGATCACTGTGCACTGACATGGTGTTAAAATCAGTGGCAGCTGGTGACTTCAAATCAAAGTGGGGCTGCAGGAGACATCTGAATGAGTGGGGCAAAGGGGAACTGTTGTGACCAACTAGAAAGGGGAAGAGCTATTGTACAGTGGGCTCAATGTTGACCATGAGTACCAATTTACTTGAAATAAATGCTCAGTCTCTATGGTGCATGCGGAATACTCTACACAGCACATTGCTCCATGCATATACAAGTAGTATCAAGACAAAATGAAGTGGAGAAGAAAAACAAAATATTTCAGTGCATTGGCTACATGATAGCTTACTTAATATCTAGATGGAAACAAAAAGGTTGTGAGGCATGAAAAATAAATTAATTTTTAAATACATTACTGGGATGCCAGTAAAATTCAAGTATAAAAAAACAAGCAGCACTCAACTCAGACCACTTCTCCTTACAGCTCTAATTATAATTGATATTCAGCTAAATAAAAATACCAAGCAACATGCTGAAAGTAGAAATCTATGGGATACCCCCATTCCCCACTTGTAAAAATGTTTCTTATCCAAAAAAGACATGCTGCCTGATAACTACTTGTTTCATGGGGAAAACATGATCAAAGTAAAAATATGAACAGCAAACAAGAAACATACTCAAGATAAATTGCTTAAAGGATTACTGCACAGGTTATGGACCACACATGATAGATTGGCATTCTGTTTAGTTTATGGGTAAAGCCTGCAAAGATGACTGCAAGTCTCCAACAAATGTAATGAGCTTCTGAAAATACTGTCATCCTGTCTGTCTTGTACTACCACTATAATGCAGTTTGTCATCCAAAAAAAACAAAAAAGCAAGTATTAAGTAAAGCTGCATGGATGACTAGTCTTACAGCAGACATAATTAGGCATACTTATCACTATTAGTAGAAGTAGGCCTACCTCGCATACATAAATAGGCATACTAATCACTCTCAGTAGAAGTAGGCTTACTTCGCATACATAAGCAGGCAAACTTATCACTCTTAGTAGAAGTAGGCCTACCTCGAATACATAATTAAGCATACTTATCACTCTTAGTAGAAGTAGAACTACCTCGCATACATAATTAGGCATACTTATCACTCTTAGTAGATGTAGGCCTAACTCGTAAACATAATTAGGCATACTTATCACTCTTAGTAGACGTAGGCCTTACCTCGCAGACATAATTAGGCATACTTATCACTCTTAGTAGAAGTAGGCCTACCTTGCATACATAATTAGGCATACTTATCATTCTTAGTAGAAGTAGGCCTACCTCGCATACATAATTAGACATACTTATCACTCTTAGTACAAGTAGGCCAACCTCGCATACATAATTAGGCATACTTATCACTCTTAGTATAAGTACGCCGACCTCATATACAAAATTAGGCATACTTATCACTCTTAGTAGAAGTAGGCCTACCTCACATACATAATTAGGTATACTTATCACACTTACTAGAAGTAGGCCTACCTCGCATACATAATTAGGCATATTTATCACTCTTAGTTAAAGTAGGCCTACCTTGCATACATAATTAGGCATACTTATCACTCTTAGTAGAAGTAGGCCTACTTTGCATACATAATTAGGCATATTTATCACTCTTAACAGAAGTAGGCCTACCTCGCATACATAATTAGGCATACTTATCACTCTTAGTAGAAGTAGAACTACCTCGCATACATAATTAGGCATACTTATCACTCTTAGTAGAAGTAGGCCTACCTCGCATACATAATTAGGCATACTTATCACTCTTAGTAGAAGTAGGCCTACCTCGCATACATAATTAGGCATACTTATCATTCTTAGTAGAAGTAGGCCTACCTCGCATACATAATTAGGCAAACTTATCACTCTTAGTAGAAGTAGGCCTTACCTCACAGACATAATTAGGCATACTTATCACTCTTAGTAGAAGTAGGCCTATCTCGCATACATAATTAGGCATACTTATCATTCTTAGTAGAAGTAGGCCTACCTCGCATACATAATTAGACATACTTATCACTCTTAGTAGAAGTAGGCCTACCTTGCATACATAATTAAGCATACTTATCAATCTTAGTGGAAGTAGGCCTACCTCGCATAATAATTAGGCATACTTATCACTCTTAGTAGAAGTACGCCGACCTCGCATACATAATTAGGCATACTTATCACTCTTAGTAGAAGTAGGCCTACCTCACATACATAATTAGGCATACTTATCACTCTTAGTAGAAGTAGGCCTACCTCTCATATATAATTATGATTATTTATCACTTTTAGTAGAAGTAGGCCGACCTCGCATACATAATTAGGCACACTTATCACTCTTAATAGAAGTAGGCCTACCTCACATACATAATTAGGCATACTTATCACTCTTAGTAGAAGTAGGCCTACCTCGCATACATAATTAGGCATACTTATCACTCTTAGTAGAAGTAGGCCTACCTCGCATAATAATTAGGCATACTTATCACTCTTAGTAGAAGTACGCCGACCTCGCATACATAATTAGGCATACTAATCACTCTTAGTAGAAGTAGGTCTACCTCACATACATAATTAGGTATACTTATCACTCTTAGTAGAAGTAGGCATACGTAGCATACATAATTAGGCATACTTATCACTCTTAGTAGAAGTAGGCCTACCTTGCATACATAATTAGGCATACTTATCACTCTTTTAGTAGAAGTAGGCCCACCTCGCATACATAATCAGGCATACTTATTACTCTTAATAGAAGTAGGCCTACCTCGCATACATAATTAGGCATACTTATCACTCTTAGTAGAAGTAGGCCTACCTCGCATACATAATTAGGCATACTTATCACTCTTAATAGAAGTAGGCCTACTTCAAATACATAATTAGGCATACTTATCACTCTTGGTAAAAGTAGGCCTACCTCGCATACATAATTAGGCATACTTATCACTCTTAGTAGAAGTAGGCCTACCTTGCATACATAATTAGGCATACTTATCACTCTTAGTAGAAGTAGGCCGAGCTCACATACATAATTAGGCATACTTATCACTCTTAGTAGAAGTAGACCTATCTTGCATAAATAATTAGGCATACTTACCACTCTTAGTAGAAGTAAGCCTACTTCGCATACATAATTAGGCATACTTATCACTCTTAGTAGAAGTAGCCCTACCTCGCATATATAATTAAGCATACTTATCACTCTTATTAGAAGTAGGCCTACCTCACATAATAATTAGGCATACTTATCACTCTTAGTAGAAGTACGCCGACCTCGCATACATAATTAGGCATACTTATCACTCTTAGTAGAAGTAGGCCTACCTCACATACATAATTAGGTATACTTATCACTCTTAGTAGAAGTAGGCCTACCTCGCATACATAATTAGGCATACTTATCACTCTTAGTAGAAGTAGGCCTAACTTCCATACATAATTAGGCATACTTATCACTCTTAGTAGAAGTAGGCCTACCTCGCATACATAATTAGGCATACTTATTACTCTTAATAGAAGTAGGCCTACCTCGCATACATAATTAGGCATACTTATCACTCTTAGTAGAAGTAGGCCTACCTCAAATACATAATTAGTCATACTTATCACTCTTAGTAAAAGTAGGCTTACCTCACATACATAATTAGGCATACTTACCACTCTTAGTAGAAGTAGACCTACCTCGCATACATAATTAGGCATACTTATCATTCTTAATGGAAGTAGGCCTACCTCGCATACATAATTAGGCATACTTATCACTCTTAGTAGAAGTAGGCCTACCTGAAATACATAATTAGGCATACTTTTCACTCTTGGTAAAAGTAGGCCTACCTCGCATACATAATTAGGCATACTTATCACTCTTAGTAGAAGTAGGCCTACCTCACATATATAATTAGGCATATTTATCACTTTTAGTAGAAGTAGGCTGACCTCGCATACATAATTAAGCATACTTATCACTCTTAGTAGAAGTAGGCCTACCTCACATACATATTTATGCATACTTATCACTCTTAGTAGAAGTAGGCCTACCTTGCATACATAATTAGGCATACTTATCACTCTTAGTAGAAGTAGGCCTACCTTGCATAATTATTAGGCATACTTATCACTCTTAGTAGAAGTACGCCGACCTCGCATACATAATTAGGCTTACTTATCACTCTTAGTAGAAGTAGGCCTACCTCACATACATAATTAGGTATACTTATCACTCTTAGCAGAAGTAGGCCTACGTCGCATACATAATTAGGCATACTTATCACTCTTAGTAGAACTAGGCCTACCTTGCATACATAAATAGGCATACTTATCACTCTTAGTAGAAGTAGGCCTACCTCGCATACATAATTAGGCATACTTATCACTGTTAATAGAAGTAGGCCTACCTCGCATACATAATTAGACATACTTATCACTCTTAGTAGAAGTAGGCCTACCTCAAATACATAATTAGTCATACTTATCACTCTTGGTAAAAGTAGGCCTATCTCGCATACATAATTAGGCATACTTATCACTCTTAGTAGAAGTAGGCCTACCTCGCATACATAATTAGGCATACTTATCACTCTTAGTAGAAGTTGGCCTACCTTGCATACATAACTAGGCATACTTATCACTCTTAGTAGAAGTAGGCCGACCTCACATACATAATTAGGCATACTTATCACTCTTAGTAGAAGAAGGCCGACCTCGCATACATAATTAGGCATACTTATCACTCTTAATAGAAGTAGACCTACCTTCAAATACATAATTAGGTATACTTATTACTCTTGGTAAAAGTAGGCCTACCTCGCATACATAATTAGGCATACTTATCACTCTTAGTAGAAGTAGGCCTACCTCGCATACATAATTAGGCATACTTATCACTCTTAATAGAAGTAGGTCTACCTCGCATACATAATTAGGCATACTTATCACTCTTAGTAGAAGTAGGCCTACCTCAAATACATAATTAGGCATACTTATCACTCTTAGTAGAAGTAGGCCTACCTCGCATACATAATTAGGCATACTTATCACTTTTAGTAGAAGTAGGCCTACCTCGCATAATAATTAGGCATACTTATCACTCTTAGTAGAAGTAAGCCGACCTCACATACATTATTAGGCATACTTATCACTCTTAGTAGAAGTAGGCCTACCTCACATACATAATTGGGTATACTTATCACTCTTAGTAGAAGTAGGCCTACCTCGCATACATAATTAGGCATATTTATCACTCTTAGTAGAAGTAGGCCTACATCTTATACATAATTAGACATACTTATCACTCTTAGTAGAAGTAGGCCGACCTTGCATACATAATTAGGCATACTTATCACTCTTAGTAGAAGTAGGCCTACCTCGCATATATAATTAGGCATATTTATCACTCTTAGTAGAAGTAGGCCGACCTTGCATACATAATTAGGCATACTTATCACTCTTAGTACAAGTAGGCCTACCTCACATACATAATTAGGCATACTTATCACTCTTAGTAGAAGTAGGCCTACCTTGCATACATAATTAGGCATACTTATCACTTTTAGTAGAAGTAGGCCTACCTCGCATAATAATTAGGCATACTTATCACTCTTAGTAGAAGTAAGCCGACCTCACATACATTATTAGGCATACTTATCACTCTTAGTAGAAGTAGGCCTACCTCACATACATAATTAGGTATACTTATCACTCTTAGTAGAAGTAGGCCTACCTCGCATACATAATTAGGCATACTTATCACTCTTAGTAGAAGTAGGCCTACCTTGCATACATAATTAGGCATACTTATCACTCTTAGTAGAAGTAGGCCTACCTCGCATACATAATTAGGCATACTTATCACTCTTAATAGAAGTTGGCCTACCTCGCATACATAATTAGGCATACTTAACACTCTTAGTAGAAGTAGGCCTACCTCAAATACATAATTAGGCATACTTATCACTCTTGGTAAAAGTAGGCCTACCTCGCATACATAATTAAGCATACTTATCACTCTTAGTAGAACTAGGCCTACCTCGCATACATAATTAGGCATACTTATCACTCTTTGTAGAAGTAGGCCTACCTCGCATACATTAATTAGTCATACTTATCACTCTTAGTAGAAGTAGGCTGACCTCACATACATAATTAGGCATACTTATCTCTCTTAGTAGAAGTAGGCCGACCTCGCATACATAATTAGGCATACTTATCACTCTTAGTAGAAGTAGGCCGACCACGCATACATAATTAGGCATACTTATCACTCTTAGTAGAAGTAGGCCTACCTTGCATACATAATTAGGCATATTTATCACTCTTAGTAGAAGTAGGCCTACCATGCATACATAATTAGGCATACTTATACTCTTAGTAGAAGTAGGCCGACCTCGCATACATAATTAGGCATACTTATCACTCTTAGTAGACGTAGCCTGACCTCGCATACATAATTAGGCATACTTATCACTCAGTAGAAGTAGGCCTACCTCGCATACATCATTAGGCATACTTATCACTCTTAGTAGAAGTAGGCTTCCCTCGCACACATAATTAGGCATATTTATCACTCTTAGTTGAGGTAGGCCTACCTCGCATACATAATTAGGCATACTTATCACTCTTAGTAGAAGTAGTCCTACCTCGCATAATAATTAGGCATACTTATCACTCTTAGTAGAAGTAAGCCGACCTCACATACATTATTAGGCATACTTATCACTCTTAGTAGAAGTAGGCCTACCTCACATACATAATTAGGTATACTTATCACTCTTAGTAGAAGTAGGCCTACCTCGCATACATAATTAGGCATACTTATCACTCTTAGTAGAAGTAGGCCTACCTTGCATACATAATTAGGCATACTTATCACTCTTAGTAGAAGTAGGCCTACCTCGCATACATAATTAGGCATACTTATCACTCTTAATAGAAGTTGGCCTACCTCGCATACATAATTAGGCATACTTAACACTCTTAGTAGAAGTAGGCCTACCTCAAATACATAATTAGGCATACTTATCACTCTTGGTAAAAGTAGGCCTACCTCGCATACATAATTAGGCATACTTATCACTCATAGTAGAAGTAGGCCTACCTCGCATACATAATTAGGCATACTTACCACTCTTAGTAGAAGTAGGCCTACCTCGCATACATAATTAGGCATACTTATCACTCTTAGTAGAAGTTGGCCGACCTCACATACATAATTAGGCATACTTATCTCTCTTAGTATAAGTAGGCCGACCTCGCATACATAATTAGGCATACTTATCACTCTTAGTAGTAGTAGGCCGACCACGCATACATAATAAGGCATACTTATCACTCTTAGTAGAAGTAGGCGTACCTTGCATACATAATTAGGCATATTTATCACTCAGTAGAAGTAGGCCTACCACGCATACATAATTAGGCATACTTATCACTCTTAGTAGAAGTAGGCCGACCTTGCGTACATAATTAGGCATACTTATCACTCTTAGTAGACGTAGCCTGACCTCGCATACATAATTAGGCATACTTATCACTCTTAGTAGAAGTAGGCCTACCTCGCATACATAATTAGGCATACTTATCACTCTTAGTAGAAGTAGGCTTACCTCGCATACATAATTAGGCATATTTATCACTCTTAGTAGAAGTAGGCCTACCTTGCATACATAATTAGGCATACTTATCACTCTTAGTAGAAGTAGGCCTACCTCGCATATATAATTAGGAATACTTATCACTCTTAGTAGAAGTAGGCCTACCTCACATACATAATTAGGCATAATTATCATTCTTAATAGAAGTAGGCCTACCTCACATACATAATTAGGCATACTTATCACTCTTAGTAGAAGTAGGCCTACCTCAGAATCTTAGAAGTAACAATCCCAGCCTCATCAAGAGCCTAGCAATCATTTTTGTATTTGCATTTGCACTCAAAATGCAAAATTTGTCACTTGAAATGGAACCACATAACTCATACATGCAGCACCGTGTGATCTAGATAATTTTGAAAATGACTGGCATGTCCTTTATTACAAATACTGTCATATCCATTTCAATACCTAAGGCTTATACGTTATCTAGTTACATAAATATTCTCTGCATGACAACAACATAAATGCTTTCAATGTTGATATTTCTTTAACAGTATGCTTATTAAAGCTTACTTGCATCTTACAATCTCAGACAAGCTTACCTGGTGGTCATTAAAGCATTGTTACTTAAACACACTGCAACAACAGGCACTGCAACAACATGCATTTTCTGAATAACATGAAGTATAAATCAACAGTGTAAATATATGACAAAAAAAACAAAATCAAGGACAGATGAAAAGCCACTGTACTTGTCTCTGCCTTGGATGGGGGGATACTCTTAACACTTAAACTGTGTAACTGCTCCTTGCCTTGCCTGGGCACATCCAGAGTCACTACATGGGGAGGAGTGGGGTACAAGTATGTCACAATTCAAAATGTCTCTGGCTGACTGTGATGGCCCTTACACATTTGATCATACCTCTCAACCACAGAGCAAGAAATCTGGACAAAGCCATAAATAAAAGTGGGACAAATGCCCAAAAATAGGGACAATCTTTAAATAATCGCTCTTACAAACTTAGAAAGCTGATACAATAGTAGGTCTTGCATTAGTATAAATTTTCTGAAGGGTATGAAATCTCTGTCATTATTTTCTAACTTCAATCTTTAATAATTTGCCACTAATTTGCCAGAAAACCACAATTTTATGAAAAACTAACCAAAATGTGATGTAAAAATCTGGATATTGAATAGTCTGCAAAATTCTTTACAGTTCACTATGTTACACTGTCTGAAATGGTTTACTATCAATATTGCCAAAGGCAAAACATTTTCTGTTTGCATTATCGAAGTAAACCAACGAACCCAGAATCTTGACTGCTACACAATGTCGACCCAAATGATTGACACATTTGAGTCGATATTGTCACTGAAAACATCACTTAATATCTGTATATGAGCTGATGTAAATCAGACTCCTATATGACATATCACATTTTTGCAGGGAGGCAAGCCCCCCAGCACCCCCACACACACCCTGCTAATAATATATTCCAACACCGAGATCACACTACATAGGGAATATGGATGAATTTGCAGTCCCCACTCTACTGTGATCTCCATACAGTTTGTTGAACACACTTATGCGAATGCACTACTGTATTCGCATAAGTGTATTCATCTACCCCACACTTGACATTGTGCAAATGACAATCTGATTTTTGGCAGCATACATGCCAACAGCTTGTTGTTCGCATAGTTGATAGTAAACCATCTGAAATATGTATGTATGTTTCTTTCAAGCATCTAATCATTTCTTTGTTAATTAATACGCATGTAACAAACTCATAACAGAAACATCCATTTGTTAATTTTACCCGTCTTAAATAAATTAATTAAAATAAAATGCAACTATTTCACATCTTGCTAACATTCAGTAGTAATATTTCCTTCCAGTTATAATTTAGTTGTATTCGTATAAATATAATTATTTTGCTTCTTACTAACATTTTCCTCCCAAGCATATTATAACTACATAAAAGTTGTGTGTATTTATGAAGTATTAGTCATGGTAGGTGCTAGCTCTGACTATTCAGTCGCTTCATTTCCAGCCATGTGGCACATCGAACTTGCTCTTTAATATGTTACTTATTACAACAATTTTATCTGTGTATTTCATATATGCACATACAATCACTTTAAAGTGCTGTTTGAAAGTCTGTCTGCTTCAGCTACTTGTACATTAACTCAAACTGCTGCTGCAGGCTATATGAACATCATGCATTACATAGTTCACTGCAAAAGACTTTATATTGATCTGTAAATCTTGGATTGCTTCTGGTCAATGCTATTACTGAAAAGGATCCATGGAGAAGCCTACCTACCTGGTTAAAAACTTCAAAGTAGTTATAGAAGTAACTAAATAATGAACAAAAGCTCAAGTAACTATCAAACATAAATTTCCTCCCTAAGCAGTGGTCCCGAAAAGTGAGAACCTATTGTAGTAACTGGAGTGAAGAGAAGTATAAGGAGACTGTGCTTACTATAGTGTGCACTGAGCTGCAAATAATACTGATGCATTAAATATCCTTCAAAACACAGTACAAATTCATCAGCAAATAATATATCTGTCACTTGTTATAGAGTATTAGTGCTGGGAACCCTAAACATTCATTCATTCACTCATTCTCTCACTTTTTGATACACACAATAGCTGGGATTAAGAAAATATCCTACTACTTGTATAAATTGCCTATTGCAGGTAGGTCAAGTAAAGCAATTGGTGGGAAATACAGTTCAGAAACACACATGGCAGCAGTGAGGAAGACCTCCATAGTGGCTCATTAAAATAACTCTAAATCACACTTTTTATCACTAGCATTCTCAGACCTGTGATAGTGTTTGTGCTTACATTGGCAGCCCATGCATTGCATTGTCAGAGACCCCCGCTTTCCTTACACACACACACACACACACACACACACACACACACACACACACACACACACACACACACACACACACACACACACACACACACACACTCACACACACACACACACACACACACACACACACACACACACACACACACACACACACACACACACACACACACACACACACACACACACACACACACACACACACAGAGCGAACACACATCTGTGGACAATTTAGTTGACTACTAATTCACTTATCACTATATATTTGAGGTATGGAAGGAAACTAGAAAATATCCACATGAAAATGGAGGGCATTGTGCAGAAGGTAGTCCATAAGCATGAAAGTTGTGGTTTGGAAAGCATAAACATTGGTAACAAACTGGCAGGGCATCCAGTGTGCCAGGAATCCCTGGATAGTGTCATTCCTAAAGTTTAGGCATGAGGCAAGTGGCTGTTTGTGATCAACAGCCCTAGTTATGCTTGCATGCATGCATGTATATATATATATATATATATATATATATATATATATATATATATATATATATATATATGTATTTATGCATGTATGTATATATGTATTTATATATGTATGTATATCTGTATTTATGCATGTATGTATATATGTATTTATGCATGTATGCAGTTATTTATTTGTTTGCCTGTTAATGGGGTAGAACACTGATCCAAATGGACCATTTTTAGGTTCAGCCCAGGAGAATGCAACAGACATGAAATAAGAAAGGTGACATTTTCAAATGGATGAATGCATAGTGATGTGCAATAAAAATGCTTTGCATGCAGTCTATTAGCCCCCTATAATTTAACATACAACTATAACTAAAAAAAATGTAACAGAAAAAAACACAGCTGTCAGTATGTATGATAGGTTATACAACTGGCTCAAAATGCAGCATAGATAATGCATATTCATTATATGCTATATGCACAAGTAACCATAGTCCTTACAGATAAAAGAAACAAATCAAAGCTATTTCTATATGTGAAGGCTTTAAGGAAATTATTAATCAGCTGAGGCATACAAAATGTCACACCTTGCCAAAAAGAAAAGATATTTTCATATTCCAGGAGAAATGGATTCTGAACAATATACTAGGTGCAGGTGTATCTACAGCTGATATTAAAAGAATATTCCAAACAGTTCCTAACCAGTAATATGCACAAAGGACAGGTTGTTTCATTGCTACTATCTTGTCTTGGATTGGCATCCACAGTATGTAAAATATATATGATGTAAGGGAAAGCTGCAGCTTAAGAATTCTTATTCTAATTCTACATAACCTTTTTTTTTATCCTGACCTTCGACCTTCACTAACCTGCTATAATGTATCCTTTCCTTCCTTTTCACTTGAAGTGCTAACCTCTTTCCGTTTTCCAATCTAAGCACCTATCTCCAGATCAAACAAGTTGAAGTTAAGGTGGAGTGCTGCTATCCGATCGAACAAACGAACTCCCCAAGTCCACAGTATTCCTGCTGACTGTACCTTACTCTCTTTTTCCCAGCACCCAAGGCATGGGAAGAGAGTGATAACTAATCAGTAGCCATCCAGCCATCCATGCCATGTACATGACTGCGAACGTGCTAGCACCATCCCCTTCCACTTTACCACGGTTACAAATGGCATAGACTTTTGGGCATCTGTATACTGATGCCTTGTCTTCTTAATCTGGATGGGTTTAACAGAAGTCCAGATTTACAGAAACTATTTTTTTTTAAAACTCAGAACTCGACAAGCATGCATATGTGCAGTTCGAGTTCCAGGACTTTAACAGTGAGTCAGTCAGACTCACAGGCTCAAAGCTAAGGATTACTGATTTAAAAAATAAAAATATTTTATTTTTTGAAATGTTAACCTTTCTTTAAGCTGGGGGGCTGCAGTCCTGTAGTCCGATGGAATGAGCCACCACTGGTTAAAATAATCTGCATAACCATGCACCAAAATGCATCAGGATCATTAGGATCATTGCTCTCAGACATGGCATTAGATTCATTGGGATCAATGTGCATTGACACAACATCAGAATCATTAGGATCTCTGCACTGGCATGGCATGAAAATCATCAGGATCACTGTGCACCGGCATAGCAACAAGATCTTTAGAATCACTGTGCATTGCAATGGAATTAAAATCATTAGGAACACTGTATTCAAGCATGGCATTAGAATTATTAGGATCATGTACCCTTGCATGGCATTAGAATCATTAGGATCACTGTGCACCAAAATTGCATTAGAATCATGAGGATTCCTATGCACTGACATGCCATTAGAATAATCAGGATCACTGTGCACTGACATGGCATTAGTATGATCAGGATCACTGTGCACTGACATGACATTAGAATAATTAAGATCACTGTGCACTGACTTAGCATTAGAATCATCAGGATCATAGTGTACTAACATGGCATTAGAATAATCAGTATCACTATACATTGACATAGCATTAGAATGATTAGAATCAGTGTGCACTGATCTAGCATTAGAATCATTTGGATCAATGTGGACTGCCTTGGCATTAAAATCATTGGGGTTACTTTGCACTGGCATGGCCATAGAATCATAGGGATCATTGTGCACTGGCATGGCATTAGCATCATTAGAATCATGTGCAGTGACATAGGATTACAATCATTACAATACTCTGCAGTGACATGGGATTAGAATCATTAAAACCACTGTGCACTAGCATGACATTAAAATCATCAGGATCATGGTGCACTGGCATAACAACAGGATCTTTAGAATCACTGTGCACTGCAATGGAGTTAGAATTATAAAGAAAATTGTGCTCTAGCATGACAGTACAATCATTAGGATCATGTACCTTCACATGGCATTAGAATCATTAGGATCACTGTTACCCGAAATGGCATTAGAATCATTAGGATCACTGTGCATTGACATAATATTAGATTCTAAAGGATCACAGTGCTGATATGGCATTAAAATCAGTAAGATCACTGTGCCATTGACATTGTATTATTATCAATAAGATCTCTGTGCACTGACATGATATTAGAATTATTAGGATCCTTGTGCATGGACATGACATTAATATCATCAGGATCATTATGCACTGGCATATCATTATAATCATCAGGTTCATTGTGCACTGGCATGGCATTAGAATCTTTAAGCTCATTTTGCACTGGTATGGCACTAGAATCATTAGGATCACTGTGCACTGCCATGGCATTAGAATCATTGGGGTTACTGTGCACTGCATGGCATAAGAATTATTAGTATCAATGTGCACTGGGATGGCATTAGTATAATTAGGATCACTATGCACTGACATGGCATTACAATTATTAGAATTACTGTGCACTGGTATGGCATTAGAATAATTAAGATCAGTTTACATTGGCATGGCATTAGAATCATTAGGACCTCTGTGCACTGGCATGGGAGTAGAATCATTAGGCTCACTGTGCACTGACATGACATTAGTAACATTAGGATCACTATGCACCAACAGACTATTAGAATCATCAAGATATCTGTACACTGATATTGCATTAATATCATAATGATCCCTGTGCACTGATGTGGCATTAGAATATTATGATCACTGTGAACTGACATGGGGTTAGAATTATTAGGATCACAGTGCACCGATGTGGCATTAATATCATTAGGACTTCTCTGCACTGACATGGCATTACTATCATCACATGGCATTAGAATCATTAGGATCACCCCACACTGACATGGCATTAGTATCATCAGGTTCCCTGTGCACTGACATGACATTAGAATAATTAGGATCACTGTACACTGACATGGCTTTAGAATCATCAGGATAACCATGCACTGACATGGCTTTAGGACCATTAGGATCACTGTGCTCAGACATGGCATCAGATTCATTAGGATTATTGTGCACTGACATTGCATCAGAATCATTAGGATCTCTGCACTGGCATGTCATTAGTATCATTAGGATCACTGCTCACTGATATAGAATTATAATCATTAGAATACTCTGCACTGGCATGGCATTAGAATCATTAAGATCACTGCATAAAGTCATGGTATTAAACTCATCAGGATCACTTTGCAATGGCATGGCATTAGAATTATCAGGATCACTGTCCACGGGCATAGCATTAGGATCTTTAGAATCACTGTGCACAGTAATGGAATTAGAATCATGAGGATCACTGTGTTCTAGCATGGCACTGGAATCATTAGGATTGTGTACCCTCACATGGCATTAAAATCAGTAGGATCACTGTGGAACAAAATGGCATTAGAATTATTATGATTACTGTCTACTGACATGGCATTCAATTCATAAGGATCACTGTGCACTGAAATGGCATTAGAATCATTAGGAGTACTATGCACTGACATGGCATTATTATCAATAAGTTCTCTGTGCACTGACATGGCATTAGAATCATTAGGAACAGTGTGCACAGACATGGCATTAATATCATCAGGATCACTGTGCATTGGCATATAATTAGAATAATCAGAATCACTGTGCACTGGCATGGCATTAGAATCTGTAAGACTATTGTTCACTGGCATAGCAATAGAATCATTAGGATCACTATCCCCAGCCATGGCATTAGAATCATTATGGTTACTGGGCCTGGCATAGGTTAAGAATCATTAGGATCACTGTGCACTGGGATGACATTAGAATAACTAAGATCACTCTGCACTGACATGGCATTAGAATCATTAGCATCAATGTGCACTGGCATGGCAATATAATTAGGATTACTATCCACAGCCATGGCATTGGAATCATTGTGGTTACTGTGCCTGGCATGGGATAAGAATCATCAGGATCACTGTGTACTGGGATGGCATTAGCATAATTAGGATCACCCTGCACTGACATGGCATTAGAATCATTAAAACCACTGTGCACTAGCATGGCATTAAAATCATCAGAATCATGGTGCACTGGCATAACAACAGGATCTTTAGAATCACTGTGCACTGTGATGGAGTTAGAATTATAAAGAAAATTGTGCTCTAGCATGGCAGTACAATCATTAGGATCATGTACCTTCACATGGCATTAGAATCATTAGGATCACTGTTACCCGAAATGGCATTAGAATCATTTGGATCACTGTGCATTGACATAATATTAGATTCTAAAGGATCACAGTGCTGATATGGCATTAAAATCAGTAGGATCACTGTGCATTGACATTGTATTATTATCAATAAGATCTCTGTGCACTGACATGATATTAGAATTATTAGGATCCTTGTGCATGGACATGACATTAATATCATCAGGATCATTATGCACTGGCATATCATTATAATCATCAGGATCATTGTGCACTGGCATGGCATTAGAATCTTTAAGCTCATTTTGCACTGGTATGGCACTAGAATCATTAGGATCACTGTGCACTGCCATGGCATTAGAATCATTGGGGTTACTGTGCACTGCATGGCATAAGAATTATTAGTATCAATGTGCACTGGGATGGCATTAGTATAATTAGGATCACTATGCACTGACATGGCATTACAATTATTAGAATTACTGTGCACTGGTATGACATTAGAATAATTAGGATCAGTTTACATTGGCATGGCATTAGAATCATTAGGACCTCTGTGCACTGGCAGGGGAGTAGAATCATTAGGCTCACTGTGCACTGACATGGCATTAGTAACATTAGGATCACTATGCACCAACAGACTATTAGAATCATCAAGATATCTGTACACTGATATTGCATTAATATCATCATGATCCCTGTGCACTGATGTGGCATTAGAATATTATGATCACTGTGAACTGACATGGGGTTAGAATTATTAGGATCACAGTGCATCGATGTGGCATTAATATCATTAGGACTTCTCTGCACTGACATGGCATTACTATCATCACATGGCATTAGAATCATTAGGATCACCCCGCACTGACATGGCATTAGTATCATCAGGTTCCATGTGCACTGACATGACATTAGAATAATTAGGATCACTGTGCACTGACATGGCTTTAGAATCATCAGGATAACCATGCACTGACATGGCTTTAGGACCATTAGGATCACTGTGCTCAGACATGGCATCAGATTCATTAGGATCATTGTGCACTGACATTGCATCAGAATCATTAGGATCTCTGCACTGGCATGTCATTAGTATCATTAGGATCACTGCTCACTGATATAGAATTATAATCATTAGAATACTCTGCACTGGTATGGCATTAGAATCATTAAGATCACTGCATAAAGTCATGGTATTAAACTCATCAGGATCACTTTGCAATGGCATGGCATTAGACTTATCAGGATCACTGTCCACGGGCATAGCATTAGGATCTTTAGAATCACTGTGCACAGTAATGGAATTAGAATCATGAGGATCGCTGTGTTCTAGCATGGCACTGGAATCATTAGGATTGTGTACCCTCACATGGCATTAAAATCAGTAAGATCACTGTGGAACAAAATGGCATTAGAATTATTATGATTACTGTCTACTGACATGGCATTCGATTCATAAGGATCACTGTGCACTGAAATGGCATTAGAATCATTAGGAGTACTATGCACTGACATGGCATTATTATCAATAAGGTCTCTGTGCACTGACATGGCATTAGAATCATTAGGAACAGTGTGCACAGACATGGCATTAATATCATCAGGATCACTGTGCATTGGCATATAATTAGAATAATCAGAATCACTGTGCACTGGCACGGCATTAGAATCTGTAAGATCATTGTTCACTGGCATAGCAATAGAATCATTAGGATCACTATCCCCAGCCATGACATTAGAATCATTATGGTTACTGGGCCTGGCATAGGTTAAGAATCATTAGGATCACTGTGCACTGGGATGACATTAGAATAACTAAGATCACTCTGCACTGACATGGCATTAGAATCATTAGCATCAATGTGCACTGGCATGGCAATAGAATCATTAGGATTACTATCCACAGCCATGGCATTGGAATCATTGTGGTTACTGGGCCTGGCATGGGATAAGAATCATTAGGATCACTGTGTACTGGGATGGCATTAGAATAATTAGGATCACCCTGCACTGACATGGCATTAGAATCATTAGGATCTCTGTACACTGGCATGGCATTAGAATCATTAGGATAACTGTGCATCAACATGGCATTAGTAACATTAGGATCACTATACACCAACAGAGCATTAATCTTATCAAGATCTCTGTGCACTGGCATGACATTAGAATCATTAGGATCATTGTGTAATTTCATGACATTTGTATAATTAGGATCACTGTGCACTGACATGGCATTAGTTTCATTAGGACCACTCTGCACTGACATGACATTAGAATCATCAGCATAATCCAGCACCGACATGGCATCAGGATCATTTGGATCACTGTGCTCAGACATGGCATCAGATTCATTAGGCTCAATGTGCACTGACATGGCATCAGAGTCATAAGGATCTCTGCACTGATATGGCATTAGTATCATTAAGATCACAGTGCGCTGACATCAAATTAGAATCATTAGAATACTTTACAATGACATGGCATTAGAATCATAATGGCATGCTATTAGAATCATCAGCATCTATGTGCACTGGCATAGCAGTAGGATCTTTAGAATCACTGTGCACTGCAATGGAATTAGAATGATTAGGATCTCTGTGCTCTAGCATGGCATTAGACTCATTAAGATCATGTACCTCACATGACATTAGTATTATTAGGATCACTGTGCACCAAAATGGCATTAAAATCATTAGGATCACAGTACACTGATATGGCATGAAATTCTTAAGGATCACTGTGGACTGACATGGCATTAAAATCATTAGAATCACTATGTACTGACATGACATTATTATCAATAATATCTTTGTGCACTGACATGACATTAGAATCATTAGGATCACTGTGCAGTGCCATGGCATTAATATCATCAGGATCACTGTGCACTGGCATCTCATTCGAATCATTATGATCACTCTGCCCTGGCATGGCATTATAATCTTTAGGATCACTGTGTACTGGCATGAAATTAGAATCTTTAGGATCACAGTTCACTGGCATGGCATAAGAATCACTAAGATCACTGTGCAATGGGATGGCATTAGAATAATTAGGATCACTCTGCACTGACATGGCATTAAAATCTTTAGAATCACTATGCACCAAAATGGCATTAGAATCATTAGGATCGCTGTGCACTGGCATAGCATTAGAATCATTAGGATTACTGTGCACTAGCATGGCATTAGAATCATTAGCTTCACCATGCACTGGCTTGACATTAGAATCATTAGGATCACTGTGCACTGACATGGCATTAGTAACATTGGAATCACTATGCACCAACATTGCATTGGAATCATCAAGATCTCTGTGCACTGGCATGGCACTAGAATCATTAGGATCACTGTGAACTGACATGGCATTAGAATTATTAGGATGATAGTATCATGGGATCACATGAGGTTACAAGGGTATTGGCCTTGAGGCCCTTATAAGCCTTGCCAAGAGTTTAGCCTATGTTTAGACAAATCAGCACCCAATGCCCCTGTCCAGCAGAAACATGGGTGGAATCCCAAGGGTATATTTTCTGTTTTCCATCCAGTTATCCAGGTTGCACTTAAAAAGGGGTAAAGAGGTATTCTGCTTGATGTGTTGAGGGAGTCTATTCCATAGATGGGGAGTCTCTGGGACATAAATCTGTCCTACAAACAAATCTTGTTGATGTCACAGATCAGGTTGAGGCCAAGAGTGTGGATTATTCGAGTGGAGCTTGACTTGCGGAGATGCTGCAGTCCCATCAAGGTAGGGTCCATGCATGCCTTGTATGCCAGACAGAGGTCACCTCTGAGGAATCTGTATGAATCTGAGTAGAGGGATAGGGCTTTTAGTCTATCTGTGTATGATAGATATTTGAGGCCTTGCATTCTCCTGGTGAGGAACCTCTGTGGTCTCTCCAGCCGATGCATGTTCTGTGTGAGGTACATGCCAAAAGGGGCATTATACTCAATAATGGGCCTTATAAGGCAAGAATACAGGGATATTATGACCTCCTTGTCCCTGGATGAGATAACCTTACATATGAGGTGGCCATATAGAAAGCTTTCTGTACAACAACATGGTGGTCAAAAGTCAGGTTGCTATCAACCTGGGTGCCCATATCCCTCACGACTGATTGCATGCTTAGGATGTTCTTATTAATGTGATAATTTGTGGGGATGTCGCTCTCCCCAGAAGGGATGATGATGCATTTGTTGGTATTCAGCTTGAGGCCATGTTTCTGGCACCAGTCATTTGAGTAAGACCATCTTGGAGGATGTCCACATCACTAGGGGAACTGATGACAGCACCCAGATTGTGGTCATCTGCAAAGTTGGTCACCATAGCTCACTGGTTTTGGCCTGCACTTCAGAAAAGTATATCCCAAATAATAGAGGCCCCAAGACCGAGCCCTGGAGAATGCACCACTTGTTACAGGTCTACTGCTTGAGGTGGCTTCCCCTATTTTGACTACATGGGTTCTATCAGTGAGCCAGTTTGCTACCCATCTGGTAACATATGGATTGGTGCCTGGTTTAGAGAGTTTATCTATTATACCCAAGTGGGAAATAGTGTCAAAGGCTTTGGCCAGGTTAAGGTAGGTGGTATACCCCATCTTCTCTTCATCTGTGGCTTTGGTGACTGTCTCAAAGAAGTTGACCAAATTTATCAGACATGACCTCCTCTTGACAAATCCAAACTGTATGGGATCAAGTGTTTGGAGGTTACCAATGTCCTTGTTAATGAGGTCCATGATAATCCATTCCATAGCCTTGCAGATCAGGCTAGTTAGGCTGATGGATCTATAATTTTCTGGATCGGTGGATGCTCCACCTTTGTGTAAAGGGATGACAGTGGCTGCCCTCCACTCAGCTTGGATGAAGCCAGTACTCAGGCTTTGCTTGGCTAGGGTGTCTAATGGTACTGCAAGTTTTGCCTGAGTTCATGTAGGATGCAGTCTGGGATGTTATTGGGTCCCATGGAGGCTGTATTTTTCTTTGCCTTTGAGAGAGCAGTGATGACTTGTTCCCTAGATATAAGGGGAAGGGGCAGGCACTGGGAATGTCCCGATTACTTTTGGGGGGATAGAGAGGTAAAGTTTTCAATTAATCTGTCAACCAGCAAGTTTGCTATATCTACAGCATTTGTATATGTGGTGTCCTTAACCACCAGTTCTGAATAGATCTGGGTGCTTCCTTTGAGGTTGCAGACATATGTGAAGAAGGCCTTAAGATTGTCTCTAGTAGAGGTGGACAATTTGGACTCGAAGTTTGGTTTGGAGGATTTCACTGGTGATGTTATTTGCTTGTTTAGGCTAAGGAGACATTGCTTCCAATTGGGCATCTGCTCCTTCTTGGTCTTGGACAACAATTTTTTCCTTTTGTTATAGAGTTTATTTATTGCAGATGTCCACCAGACAAATTTACTCTTCCTTGTGGAGAATGATTTAGTCCTGTTGGGTATTCCTGATTCCATGCATCTATATACATGCTCGTATAGTGCTTTGGTGTAGTTTTGGATATTGGTGTCAGTTCCTACAGAGGGGGAGGGGGCTGTGGATCTGTTTATACCATCCCTCAGGTGGCTGTAATTAGCTTCAGAGAAGTTTTTATGTCTGATCCTAGCTAGAGAGGGATTGGGGAAGATGGTGACTTTGAAAGTGACTGCTTTGTGGTTGGATCTTATCAGGGAGGATGATACTATAGGGATGCTGCAGTGGTTACTAATGTTAGTTAATACCAGGTCCAAGATATTATCACCTGTTGTGGGGGTATCAACTAGCTGTTCCAAGGCATTTGCATTGACTAAATCAAGGAAGCTCTAGGCATTTGTGCTCTGGCATGAGTAGTCCATCCAATCTATGTTTGGGAAGTAAAATTCACCCAGGATCAGGGTAAAGGGTTGAATCTTCATAGATTCAAACAGATCCAAATAGGCAGATTGGGCATCTTGAGTCAGATATGGGGGCCGGTAGCTAGCTATGATTTGAATAGTGGTCTTGTCGATGGTTAACTGCACCTGGAGTGTCTCCTGTCCATCATACTGTTTGAGCAGACTGGAGGTGTGTATTTCTTTAATGTATATTGAAACACCACCTCCTTTGGCTTTACTGACCACAGTTTGGGGTCTGAATGTATGATAGGTTGAGTAACTAGGTAAGGCTCGGGTGCTCTCTGCAGCTTTGAACCAGGTTTCAGTGACTGCACAGATGTCAGCATTTTCCAGGGTTAGGAATGCTTGCAATGAGTGCAGTTTCATGTTTAGACTTCTAGCATTTAGCAGCATGACCTTTAATTTGTGTTTTGTTGAAATTTTTATGTTGGTAGTTTTAACCTCATCACTTTTCCTAAAAAGGACACTATTGGGGAGACAAGAGCCTTTGTCATAAGCCTGAAGCTCAAGGGAGACAGATGCAGGCAATCTCTGGCAAAGCATCATGGCCTGTCGATCATATCTTCCCAGGCTGTCAGGTACTGGATCCCCCTGGAATGACACCAAAAACTAAGCCAATTGTTAAAGTCAGTGATTTTCTGTTTGTATTGAGGCATCATTCTGCATGATGGAAGAATGCTACTTAAGGCTAAGGACATACCTGCCTGGGACACATAATCAGTGAACTCAAGTATGTCTCTCTTCATATAGTCCAGAGAGGTGCATCTCAAGTCATTCACACCAACATGGACTATGACAGAGTCATAACAGTACCTGTTGTTAAGAGACTTGAGTGCATATGTGATATGGTGGATTCTGGCACCTGACCGACAGCAAACCAGACTTTCGCCTTATCCAGCCTAGTGAGAGGTGCATCTGTGTGTCCCACAATGGAGTCACCTATGACTAATATGTTGGGTTTATGGCAAAACTTTAGTGGCTGTGAGGCATAGGTTTGTGGACTATGCATGGTATGTGGTGTGGAGGGCTGTGGAGATCATGTGTGTTTTTGCCTCAGAGGTCTCCTTTGTCTGGGTATGTTTATGTGGAGGACTTCTGCATATGTAGGTG
This sequence comes from Protopterus annectens, assembly GCF_019279795.1. NCBI lineage: Eukaryota > Metazoa > Chordata > Ceratodontiformes > Protopteridae > Protopterus > Protopterus annectens. The sequence goes on along the minus strand of NC_056749.1, from coordinate 778,653,998 downwards.
TGTGTTGTGTAGGTGTGGGTGGTGACTGAGGTGTAGTGATTGTGTTGACAACCTTTTTGGTGCCAGATATACTGGCTTGAAGGGGAGAGAGCTTAGACTCTAGGTTCCTAATGTAATTGCATCTCTCACAAATTGTGTTCCTGGGTGGTAGTAGTAGATGGTTTTCCATGTTCATGAGGCAGTTGCTGCACTTTCTCAGGATGCCCATATCAACCAGACTGGCAGGAGAAACTGTAGGAAATTGTCCATCCATATTTGTCAGAATCTGAGGAAGAAAGGCCAGGGAGAGCTAAGGGGTGGGCCTAAAGCCCACATGCTTAAACCAAAACTAAGAGCTTAGAATAACACTTAAGAATAACACTTAACAATTTAGACAGGCTATAAGCAAGTAGTAATAAATGCAACAGAAAAGATGCAGTTAAACACTTTAGAGAACAGGCAGCAAGTAGCAAGAAAAAGCAAAGCAAGATAAAGTAACAGAGTAGTAGGAAGAAACACAAATTAGAAAATATAAGCAGGTGAATACAGTGTCTTTTTTGTTAAAGTAAAAAGAGAGAGACAGAACAGAAGACTATTCAAGGTTAAGGGACTAAGGGGTTTGGCCTTCCCAAATTATCTCTGTATTAGATAGAATGAGCTATAGAGATGGGACTGGGAGGAGTGCCCCAGATCAAATTTAAAGTAGGGGCGGGCAACTGCAAAAACCACCAACTTTAAGAATACAACAGCAACAGGCTGGGGGTGGGTGGAAAAAAAAGTTTCAGCAAGATCAGAAAACTAAATTCTGCCAGCAAATATATAAATAATTTAGTCAGGCAAAAATAAATATAGTACAGAACTCTGAACAGTTAAAGTGAAACAGTTAAAGTTAGCATCATCAGGACCACTCTGCACTGACATGGCATTAGTGTCATCATAATCCCTTTGCACTAACATCGCGTTAAGACTCATTATGATTACTCCACACTGACATGGCATTTGTATTATCAGGTTCCCTGTGCACTGACATGATAATATAATTACTAGGATTGCCATGCACTGACATGGCTTTAGAACCATCAGGATACCATGCACTGACATGGCTTCAGGATCATTAGGATCACTGTGCTCAGACATGGCATCAGATTCATTAGGATCAATGTGCACTGACACAGCATCAGAATTATTAGGATCTCTGCACTGGTATGTCATTAGTATCATTAGGACCACTGTGTACTGATATAGAATTAGAATCATTAGAATACTGTGCACTGATATGGAGTTACATTTATTAACACCACTGTACACAGGCATGGCATTAGACTTATCAGGATCAGTTTGCAATGGCATGGCATTAGAATCATCAGGATCACTGTCCACTGGCATAACATTTGGATCATTAGAATCACTGTACACTGAGATAGAATTAGAATCATAAGGATCACTGCTTAGAATCACTGTATACTGAGATGGAATTAGAATCATAAGGATCACTGTACTCCAGCATGGCATTACAATAATTAGTATAATGTACCCTCACTTGGCATTAAAATTGCTATGATTGCTGTGCAGCAAAATGGCATTAGAATCATTAGGATCACTGTGTACTGACATGGCAATAGATTCATAAGGATCACTGTGCACTGAAATGACATTAGAATCATTAGGATCATATATCCTCACTTGGCATTAAAATTACTAGGATCACTGTGCAACAAAGTAGGGGTCTATATTACATAGTCAAAGCTTTAGCTAATCGAATACCTAAAGTTCGACACCAAAAGTTGCAACCATTGAAAGGCCACTTCAGCAAACTCTTTCATAGGGAAAGAATTTGCTTGGCTAAAGAAAAAAAAATTCAAACCCTAATTGAGTGGGTGGCTTTGGTCCTCACACCACCCCATGTGGGGGTCTATGCTCCCCACACCCCCCTAACTAATTTTACCAACTCCAAGGTCACTCTACAGTAGAGAAAAGGACAGGTTGCCAAAAACAGTCAAGCAAATTCTTTCCCTACGGACGAATTCACGGAAGTGGCCATTCAATGTTTACACATTTCACTGTTTAGGTGTCAACCTTTAGGTATTCGATTACCTAAAGTTTCAATCACATAATATAGACCCTGAAATAGCATTCCAATCATTAGGATCACTATGTACTGACATGGCATTAGATTCATAAGGATCACTGTGCACCAAAATGACATTAGAATCATTAGGATCACTGCTCACTGACATGGCATTATTATCAATAAGATCCCTGTGCACTGACATGGCATTAGAATCATTAGGAACACTGTGTGCTGGCATGGCATTAATATCATCAGGATCACTGTGCACTGGCATATCATTAGAATCATCAGGATTACTGTGCAGTGGCATGGCAATAGAATCTTTAAGATCATTTTGCAGTGACATGGCATTACAATCATTAAGATCACAGTGCACTGCCATGGCATTAGAATCATTGGGGTTACTGTGCCTGGCATTAGGTAAGAATCATTAGGATCACTGTGCAAAGACATGACATTAGTAACATTAGGATCACTATGCACCAACAGAGCATTAGAATCATCAAGATCTCTGTGCACTGCGATGGCATTAGAATAATTAGGATCACTCTGCACTGACATGGAATTAAAATCATTAACATCACTGTGCAAAGGCATGGCATTAGAATCATTAGAATCACTTTGGGTTGGTATGGCATTAGAATCATTAGGATCTCTGTGCACTGGCATGGCATCAGAATCATTAGGATTACTATGCAAAGACATTACATTAGTAACATTAGGATCACTATGTACCAAGAGAGCATTAGAAACATCAAAATCTCTGTGCACTGGCAGGACATTAGAATAATTATAATCACTGTGCACTGCCATGGCATTATAATTATTAGGATCAATGTGTGCTGATATTGCATTAGTATCATTAGGACCACTCTGTACTGACATGGTATTAGTATCATCATGATCTCTTTGCACTGACATGGAGTTAGAATCATTAGGATCAATCTGCACTGACATGGCATTAGTATCATCTCAATCTCTGTGCACTGACATGACATTAAAATAATCAGGATCACTGTACCCTGACACAGCATTAGAATCATCAACATAACCATGCTCCAACATGGTATCAGGATTATCAGGATCACTGTGCTCACACATGGTATCGGATTCATTAGGATCAATTTGCACTGACACTGCATCAGAATCATTAGGATGTCTGCACTGGCATGGCATTAGTATCATTAGGATCGCTGTGCACTGACATAGAATTAGAATCATTAGAATACTTTGCACTGACATGGCATTAGAATCATTAAGACCACTGTAAAATAGAAAGGCAGTAGAATCATCAGGATTACTGTGCCTTGGCATATAATTAGGATCTTTAGAATTACTGTGCACTGTGGTGGAATGAGAATCATTAGGATCACTGTGCTCTAACATGGCATTAGAATTATTGGGATCATGTACCCTTGCATGACATTAGAATCATTAGGACCACTGTGCACCAATATGGCATTAAAATCATTAGGCTCAGAGTGCACATAGATGGCATTAGGTTCTTAAGGATCACTGTGGACTGACATGGCATTAAAATCACTAGGATCACTGTGCACAGATATGACATTATATCAATAAGATCTCTGTGCACTGACATGACATTAGAATCACTAGGATCACTGTGCACTGGCATGGCTTTAATATTATAAGGATCACTGTGCACTGGCGTATCACTAAAATCATTATGATCACTGTGCACTGTCATGGCATTAGAATATTAAGGATTACTGTACACTGGCATGACATTAGAATCAATAGGATCACTGTGTACTGCCATCACATTAGAATCCTTGGAGTTACTTTGCACTGGCATGGTATTAGAATCATTGGAGTCACTGTGCACTTTCATGGCATTAGAATCATTAGGATCACTATGCACTGAAATGGAATTAGAATCATTAAGATCACTGTGCACTGACATGGCATCAGAATCATTATGATCGCTATGCATTGACATGGTATTAGAATCATTAGGATCTCATGCACTGGCATGGCATTAGAATCATTAGGATTTCTGTGCACTGGCATAGCATTAGAATCAATAGCATCACTATGCAGCAACATGGCATTAGTAACGTTAGGATCACTATGCCCCAATATAGCATTAGAATCATCAAGATCTGTGTGCACTGGCATGGCATTAGATCATTAGGATCACTGTGCACTGGGATGGAATAAGAATAATTAGGATCTCTCTGCCCTGACATGGCATTAGAATCATTAGCAACACAGTGCATTAGCATGACATTATAATCATTATGATCACTGTGCATTGATATGGCATTAGAATAATTAGGATCTCTGTGCACTGGCATGGCATTAGAATCAATAGTATCACTGTGCAGCAAAATGGCATTAGTAATGTTAGGATTAGTATATCCCGATATAGCATTAGAATCATCAAGATCTGTGTGTACTGGCATGGCATTAGATCATTAGGATCACTGTGCACTGGTGAGGCATTAAAATTATTTGGATCACTGTGCACTGAAAATGGATTACCACCATTAGGATCACTCTGCATTGACATGGCATTAGTATCATCATGATTCCTGTCACTGACATGGTATTACTCTTATTAGGATCACTCTTGCACTGGTATGGCATTAGTGTCATTAGGATCCCTGTGCACTGACATGCCATTAGTATATTCCAGATCACTGTAAACTGACATGGCTTTAGAACCATCAGAATCACTGTGCACTGACATGGTATTAAAATAATTAGGATCACTGTAAACTGATGTAGCATTAGAATGATTAGGATCAATGTTCACTGACCTAGCATTAGAATTATTAGGATCACTTTGCACTGATATGGCATTTGAATCACCAGGATCGGGTTCAGGCACCTATGCAGCTAGGCATTTCCCTGTGGTACATTTGGCTGGGGACACATGGCTGAAGTGACATTCAGTTGCAGAAAAATATGACTGTTTGCAAATTCCCTGTGAGCAAAGAGAAACACACGCTGCCATGCTCACAGCTTTAATAACCAAATGCATGGAGGCAGAAGAAGTAATGAGGGTTGTGCTCAGTGTACAGTACATATTTATGTAACTACAACATGTGCTACAGCATGGAGAAAATCTTGCAGGTTATTATAGTTAAATTTATGCTCCAGTATGTGTTTTGGGTAATGTTCCCAAGACACTGTGAAAGGGGTAGTGGCACACACACACAAATTATAAAGGCACTGCCAATTGTGCACTGCATTTTTTACTGCCATTGACATGCCTTCTGGCCAGCCTGCTGCTGATGCCTGCCATATTGCCTGCTGTTTCATGTTCCCTTGGGGACGTTGGACATTGTTTTCCCCCTGTGCATTTAGTTATTGAAGTTGTGGGCATGCCCACAGGGAATTTGCAAACAGCCACATTTCTCTGCAGCTGACTGTCACTTCAGTCATGTGTCCCCATTCAAATGTACCACAGGGACATGTCTCGCTGCCTGAACCCATCAAGATCACTGTGCACGGACATGACTTTTGAATCATTAGGACCACTGTGCACTTTCATGACACCAGAATCATCAGGATCACTGTGGACTGCCATAGCATACCTCTAAACTGCACAGATTTTCACAGAATGTCTAGATTTTTGCCTCATATTTCTGGTGAGTACCTCCTAAAATCTGTACATTTCTGGTAGATAGCTGAGGATTTAAGTCATTAAATAATGACAAATATGTGAGTTTACGACTCCACATCCTTCAGAAAATGCATGCTAATGCAAAACCCATTATTCTATCATTTTTCTATGTTTGAAAGAGCAATATTTTAAATCTGTCCCTGTTTGTCCCCCCATCATTTTACACTTTGTCCAGACTTTTTGCTATAAGAGGTTGAGAGGTATGTGCCATAGTATCAGAAGCATCAGGATAATTGCCTAATGGTATGGTATTAGAGTGATCAGGATCACTGTGCACTAGCATGGTATTAGAATCATTAGGATCATTGATCACTGAAATGGCATTAGAAGCATCAGGATCACTGTGCATTGCCATGACATCAGATCTTAAGCATTGCTCTGCATTGGCCTGGTATTTGAATCATCAAGATAAATGGGCACCCACATTGAATCAAAATCATTAGGGTCACTGTCCACTGACATGGCATCAGATTCATTAGTGCCACTTTGCACTGACATGGCATCAGAATCATTAGGATATCTGTGTGCCTAATTGGCACTAGTGTCATTAGGATCACTGTGCACTGACATAGATTTAGAATCCCTAGAATACTGTGCACTGATATTCCATTAGCATCATGAGGATCAGTGTGCACTGCCATGGCATTAGAATCATCAAGATCACTGTGCACTAGCATGGGATTAGAATCTTTAGGATCACTGTGCACTGGCATGGCATTGAACCTTTAGGAACACTGTGCACTGGCATGGCATTAGAATCATTATTACCACTGTGCTGTGACTTGGCATGAGAATCATTAGGATCACTCTGCATTGACATGGCATTAATAGCATTATGATCACTGTGCACTGGCATGGCATTAGAATCATTAGGATCACTATGACTCACAGGGCATTAGAATCATTATGATCTCAGTGCACTGACATCTCACCAGAATCATTAGGATCACACTGCATTGGCATGCCACTAGAATCATTAAAATCACTGTGCACAGAAATGGCATTAGTAATGTAAGGATCACTATGCACAGACATAGCATAAAAATCATTAACTCCCGTATGCACTGACATGACATTAGAATAATCAGCATGTGGACTGACATGGCATTAGAATAATCAGGATCACAGTGTACTGACATGGCATTTAAATAATCAGGATCACTGTATACTGACATAACATTAGAATGATTTAGATGAATGTGCACTGCCCTAGCAGTAAAATCATTAGGATCACTTTGCACTAATATGGTGTTAAAATCATCAGGATCATTGTGCACTGACATGGCATCAGAATCATCAGGATCACTGTGTACTGGTATGGCATTAGAATCACCAGGATCACTGTGTACTGGCATGGCATTTGAAATATTAGGACCACTTTACACAAGTATGGCATTACAATCATCAGGATCACTGTAGACTGACATAGCATTAGAATAATTAAGATCACTGTGCACTGACAAGACATTAGAATCATCAGGTTCACTATGCACTGACATGACATCAGGATCATTAGGATCATTGTGTACGAATATGGCATCAGATGCATTAGGATCACTGTGCACTGAGATGGCATCAGAATAATTAGGATCTCTATGCATCTGCATGGCATTAGTATCATTAGAATCACTCTGTACTGACATATCATTAGATCATTAGAATAGTGTGCACTGACATTGCATTACAACCATTACTATCAATGTGCACTGCCATGGTATTAGAATCATCATGATCACTGTGCACTGGCATGGTAATAGAATCTTTAGGATCATTGTGCACTGGCATGGCATTAGAATTATTTGGATCACTGTGCACCAAAATAGTATTAGTATCAGTAGGATCACTCTGACTGACATGGTATTAGTATCATCAGGATCCCTGTGCATTGACATGACATTAGAATAATCAGGATCACTGTGCACTGAAGTGGCATTAGAATAATCAGAATCACAGTGCACTGATGTAGCTTTAGAATAATCATGATCACTGTACACTGACATAGCTTTAGAATAATTAGGATTGAAGTGCACTGACTTAGCATCATTAGGATCACTGTGCACTGGCATGGCATTGGTATAATTAGGACCACTGTGCACTGATATAGAATTACAATCATTAGAATACTATGCAGTGACAAGGCAATAGAATCATTAAGACCATTGTGCACTGGCATAGAATTACAGTCATCAGAATCACTTTGCAATGGCATGGCATTAGAATCATCAGCCTCATGGGCACTGGCATAGAATTATGATCTCTAGAATCACTGTGCACTGGGATGGAATTAAAATAATTAGGATGATTGTGCACTTCAGTGACATTAGAACCACCTGGGTGACTGTGCTGTAGCATGGCATTAGAATCCTAAGCATCACTGTGCCCTGGCATGACATTAGAATCATTAGGATCACTGTGCACTGACATGCATCAGAATCATTAGAATACTATGCACTGATATAGCATTAGAATAATTACGATCACTGCACACTGGCATGGCATTAATATCATTGGGATCCCTGTGCACTGGCATATCATTAGAATCATCAGGATCACTGTGCAGTGGTATGGTATTAGAATCTTTAGGATCATTGTGCACTGGAATGTCTTCAGAATCATTAGGATGATTGTGCACTGCCATGGTGTTAGAATCTCTGGGGTTACTGTATAATAGCATGGCATTAGAATAACTGGGGTAACTGTGCACTGACATAGCATTAGAATCATTATGATCACTGTACATCAACATGTGATTTGTAACATTAGGATCACTATGAACTGATACAGCATTGATATCATCAAGATTTCTGTGCACTGCCATGGCAATAGTATCATTTGGACCCCTCTGCACTGACATGGCATTAGTATCATCACAATCCCTGTGCAATGACATGGCATTAAGATCATTAGAATCACTCAGCACTGAAAAAGCATTAGTGTTATCAGGTTCCCTGTGCACTAGCATGACATTAGAATAATTACAATCACTGTGCACTGACATGGCTTTAAAATCATTAGGATAACAATACAATGGCATGGCTTCATAATCATTAGGATAACTGTGCTCAGACATGGCATCAGATTCATTAGGATCAATGTGCACTGACTGCATCAGAATCATTAGGATCTCTGCAATGGCATGTCATTAATATCATTAAGATCACTGTGTGTTGATGTAGAATTAGAATCATTAGAATACCATGAACTGACATGGCATTAGAACCATTAAGATCTCTGTGCACCTGCTTGACATTAGTATTATGAGGATCACTCTGTACTGATATAGCATTAGATCTTTAGAATAGTGTGCACTGACATTGCATTACAATCATTAGTATCAATGTGCACTGCCATGGCATTAGAATCATCATCATCATTATGCACTGGCATATTTAGAAACATTGTGCACTGGCATGGCACTAGAATTATTTGGATCATTGTTCACCAAAATGGTATTAGTATCAGTAGGATCACTCTGCACTGATATGGCATTAGAGTCATAAGGATCACTGTGCACTGCCATAGCATTAGAATAATCAGGATCACTGTGCACTGACATGCATCAGAATCAATAGAATACTGTGCACTGATATGGCATTAGAATCATTAGAATCACTGCACACTGGCATGGCATTAATATCATCATGATTCCTGTGCACTGGCATATCATTAGACTCACCAGGATCACTGGGCAGTGGCATGGCATTAGAATCTTTAGGATCATTGTGCACTGGAATATCATTAGAACCGTTAGGCTCACTGTGCACTGCCATGGTGTAGAATCTTTGGTGATACTGTACAATGGCATGGCATTAGAATCATTAGGATCACTGTGCACTGGCATGGCATTAGAATCATTAGGATCACCGTGCAACAACTTTACATTAGTAACATTAGGATCACTATGAACTGACACAGCATTGGAATCATCAAAATTTCTATGCACTGCCATGGCAATAGTATCATTAGGACCCCTCTGCACTGATATAGCATTAGTATCATCACAGTCCCTGTGCACTGACATGGCATTGGAATCATTAGAATCACTCCACACTGATAAAACATTAGTGTCATCAGGTTCCCTGTGCACTGACATGACATTAGAATAATTAGGATCATTGTGCACTGACATAGCTTTAGAATCATCAGGATAACAATGCAATGACATAGCTTCAGGATCATTAGGATCACTGTGCTCAAACATGGCATCAGAATCATTAGGATCTCTGCACTGGCATGTCATTAGTATCATTAGGATCACTGTGCACTGACATAGAATTAGAATCATTAGAATACTGTGAACTGACATGGCATTAGAATGATTAAAACCACTGTACACAGGCATGGCATTAGATTCATCAGGATCACTTTTCAATGGCATGGCAGTAGAATCATCAGGATCGCTGTCCACCAGTATAGCATTAGGATGTTTAGAATGACTGTGCACTGCGATGGAATTAGAATCATAAGGATCACTGTGCTCTAGCATGGAGTTAGAATTATTAGGATCATGTACCCTCAAGTGGCATTAAAATTACTAGGATTACTGTGGACTGACATGGCATTAGAATCATTTGGATCACTGTGGACTGACATGGCTTTAGATTCATAAGGATCATTGTGCACTGAAATGGCATTAGTATCATTAGGATCACTGCGCACTGGCATGATATTAGGTTTATAGGTTCATAGGTTCATACTAGGCTATCTGACCTGGGGCAATTATAAGCCTAGCCCGATTCTGTATGGCTTACGCCACCCCTTGACTTGAGTATACTGTGCCCTTTTTAAGGTTTAGTTTACTGTGCCTCTGTCTAATAGTGACATGGGAGTAATCCCTGGGACAAACCTACGATCCCCCATCCACTTATCGAGATTCTTCTTGAAGAGATTCAGTGAGGTGCTCTGCCTCACATGAACTGGAATTTTATTCCAGAGCGAAGGGAGCCTCTGGGTTATGAACCTGTCCCTCCAGCAAGTTCTATTTATTTCTGTGCTGAGGTTCAAGTCCCTCGAGTGTGTGGCTCTAAGGGATTTAGATTTACTGAGGTGGAGCATGTCCATTAATTCAGGATTTGACATAGCTTTGCATGTCAGGCATAGATCGCCTCGAAGTAGGCAGTATGCAACTGAGTAGAGCTGGAGTTTTTTTAAACAAGCAGCATATGGCATCTGTTTGAGACCCCTGATCCTCTTGGTGAGATACTTTTGGGGTCTTTCTAATTGCTGCAGGTGTCAGGTAAGGTACATCCCAAAAGGGGCTTTGCATTCTATGATGGGCCTGATGAGGGATGAATAAAGGGGCACGATTACCTCTATTGATCTAGATGTGAAACCCTTCGTGATGAGGTGGGCTATGTAGAAGGTCTTTCTAACCACTTTGGCAATGTGGTTTTCAAAGGAGAGATTGCTATCAACTTGGGTCCCCAGGTCCCTAATAACTTTCTCTGTACTTAATGGGTTTCTGCCTATGTGGTAATTTGTGGGCACATTGTTTTTGCCAAAGGGTATGACTATACATTTTTTGGCATTTAGCTTTAAACCATGGTGCTGGCACCAGTTATCTGTCTCTGTGAGACCTCTTTGAAGGATGTTTGTGTCAGCTGGAGAGTTGATTATGATGCCCAGTTTGCAGTCGTCTGTGAACTTGGTGAGCCATAGTCCTCCCACGTTTGCCTGTACCTCGGAAAAGTATATACCGAACAAGAGTGGTCCCAGGACAGAACCCTGTGGGATGCCACTTGTGACCGGTTTCTAGTCTGACATGGCTCCAGCAACTCTCACTCTGTGGGTTCTGTCTTTGAGCCAGTTTGTGGCCCATCTTGTGACATACGGGTTTATATTTAAGCTGGATAGCTTATGTATGATGCCCATGTGGGGTATTGTGTCAAATGCCTTTGCAAGGTCCAGATAGGCTGTGTGGACTACCTTCCCTTCATCTATGGCTTTGGTGACTGTTTCAAAGAAGTCAACCAGGTTCAAAAGGCAGGATCTGCCCTTGACAAAGCCAAACTGGGTAGGATCTAGTGTCTGCAGGTCCCCAATGTCTTTGTTTATGAGCTCCATGATGATCCTCTCCATAGCCTTGCAGACTAAGCTAGTCAGGCTTATGGGGCGATAGTTTTCAGGGTCCGTAGAGGCTCCACCTTTGTGGAGTGGGACCACTGTTGCTGTACACCATTCTGTGGGCACATATCCTGTAGTGAGGCTGAGATTGTACAGCTGTTTTATTTGAGGGATTAGTTCCTCTTGGAGTTCATGTAGGACGCAACCTGGGATGCCATCTGGTCCCATGGAAGCAGTGTTTTTTGCTTTGGAGAGGGCAGCCTTCACTTGAGCATCTGAGATGTTTGGGAGGCAGCCCTCTGCCGGGATAGATACTTGCTCTTTTGGGGGGAGAAGTTTGCACTGAACCTGTCTGCCAGGATATTAGCGATGTCTGTGGGTTCAGTGTATTTTTTGTCATTTAGAATCAACTCAGAACAAGTCTGGGAGTTGCATCCCAGGTTTCTAACATAACTGAAAAAGCCTTATGATTGTCTTTGGTGTCCTGTGCAATTTTCTCTCAAGCTGGCCTTGGAGGATTTTATGAGGATCGTAATTTTTGCTAGTACTGATTAGAGATGCCTTCCCTATTAGGGATTTTGCTCTATCATGTAGTAGCTTCCTCCTTCTGTTGTACAGTTTATTTATGTCAGGGGTCCACCAGACTGGGCCTGCCTTTGGATGATTGGGTCTTGGTTTTGTTTGGGATAGCATGATCCATGCATTCCTGGAGATGTCTGTAGAATGCATTTATATAGGATTCTGCAGTTTGGGCCGTAGTTTCCACTGGCCCTGGGGCCTTGAAGGATTCCACTTCGGTTTTGAGAAGTGAGAAGTTCGCTTTTGAGAAGTTTTTCACTGTGGTTTTCTGGGCTGGGGGTGGGGTCGGGATGTGGACATCCAGTGAAATTAATTTATGGTCTGATCTTACCAAAGAGGGATATACTTCTGGTGTGGAGCATATAGTCCCCATGTTGGTAATGATCAGGTCTAGTATGTTGCCCTACATGATCAAACTTTCAAAGGTTCGAGTGTCATATGGTCAACACCATATGATGAACTTTTAAAAGTTCGAAAATCTAAAAAAAATAAATAATCTGCACAACTAACCTACCTGAAAGTTTTAAGCAGGGTGCAAGCCCCCCTGCACACCCACACCCCCTGTTCTTTAAATATACCAACTCCAAGATCGCACTACACTGCAGAAACATTAATCTTCCTATTCTGCGCTGTACTGCGATCTCCATTAAAACATTTGAAATTTCAAAAATTCAATCATGTGGTGTCGGCCATATGACAGTTGGACTTTTTAAAGTTCAATTATTCAGCATAGACCCTGATATTAGAATCATCAAGATCACTGTGCACTGACATAGCATTAGAATCCTAAGGATCACTGTGCCCTGGCATGACATTAGAATCATTAGAATCACTGTGCACTCCCATGGTTTTAGTGTCTTTGGGGTTACTGTACAATGGCAAGGCATTAGAATCATTGGGATCATTGTGCACTGGCATGGCATTAGAATCATTAGGATCACTGTGCAACAACTTTACAATAGTAAGATTAGGATCACTATGAACTGACACAGCATTGGAATCATCAACATTTCTATGCACTGCCATGGCAATTGTATCATTAGGACCCCTCTGCACTGACATAGCATTAGTATCATCACAGTCCCTGTGCACTGACATGGCATTGGAATAATTAGAATCACTCCGCACTGATAAAACATTAGTGTTATCAGGTTCCCTGTGCACTGACATGACATTAGAATAATTAGGATCACTGTGCTCTGACATGGCTTTAAAATAATCAGGATAACAATACAATGACATGGCTTCAGGATCATTAGGATCACTGTGCTCAAACATGGCATAAGATTCATTAGGATCAAAGTGCAGTGACATGGCATCAGAATCATTAGGATCTCTACACTGGCATGTCATTAGTATCATTAGGATCACTGTGCACTGACATAGAATTAGAATCATTAGAATACTGTGAACTGACATGGCATTAGAATGATTAAAACACAGTACACAGGCATGACATTAGACTCATCAGGATCACTTTTCAATGACATGGCAGTAGAATCACCAGGATCGCTGTCCACCGGTATAGCATTAGGATGTTTAGAATGACTGTGCACTGCGATGGAATTAGAATCATAAGGATCACTGTGCTCTAGCATGGAGTTAGAATTATTAGGATCATGTACCCTCACGTGGCATTAAAATTACTAGGATTACTGTGGACTGACATGGCATTAGAATCATTAGGATCACTGTGGACTGACATTGCTTTAGATTCATAAGGAACATTGTGCACTGAAATGGCATTAGTATCATTAGGATCACTGTGCACTGGCATGATATTAGGGGTCTATATTACATGATCAAACTTTCAAAAGTTCGAGTGTCATATGGTCAACACCATATGATGAACTTTTAAAAGTTTGAAAATCTAAAAAAATAAATAAACTACACAACTAACCTACCTGAAAGTTTTAAGCAGGGGGCAAGCCCCCCTGCACCCCCACACCCCCCCCTGTTCTTTAAATATACCAACTCCAAGATCGCACTACACTGCAGAAAAGTTAATCTTCCTGTTCTGCGCTGTACTGCGATCTCCATTAAAACATTTGAAATTTCAAAAATTTGATTGTGTGGTGTCGACCATATGACAGTTGGACTTTTGAAAGTTCGATCATCCAGCATAGACCCTGACATTAGAATCATCAGGATCACTGTGTACTGACATAGAGCTAGAATCCTAAGGATCACTGTGCCCTGGCATGACATTAAAATCATTAGAATCACTGTGCACTGCCATGGTTTTAAAATCTTTGGGGTTACTGTACAATGGCATGGCATTAGGATCATTGGGATCATTGTGCACTGGTATGGCTTTTGAATCATTATGATCACTGTGCAACAACTTTACATTAGCAACATTAGGATCACTATGAACTGATGCAGCATTGGAATCATCAAGATTTCTGTGCACTGCCAAAGCAATACTATCATTAGGATCCCTCAGCATTGGCATGGCATTTGTAACATCACAATCCCTGTGCACTGACATGGCATTAGAATCTTTAGAATCACTCCACAATGATAAAGCATTAGTGTCATCAGTTTCCCTGTGCACTGACATGACATTAGAATAATTAGGATGACTGTGCACTGACATGGCTTTAGAATCATCTGGATAACAATGCAATAACATGGCTTCAGGATCATTAAGATCACTGTGTTCAGACATGGCATCAGATTCATTAGGATCAATGTGCACTGACACAGTATCAGAATCATTAGGATTTCTGCACTGGCATGTTCATAGGTTCATACTATGCTATCTGCCCTAGGGCATTTATAAGCCTAGCCAGATTGTATTTGGCTTCCGCCTCCCTATTAGATTAGTTTACTGTGCCTCTGTAAAGTAGGTCACAGAAGGTACCCTTTTAAGATTAGTTTACTGTGCCTCTGTCTAGCAGGGACACAGGAGAGATCCCAGGGGTGAATTTGCAATTTCCCATCCATGCGTCCAAATTTCGCTTGAAGAGGGTCAGCGAGGGGCTATGTCTAACATGAATTGGGATTCTATTCCAGAGTGAGGGGAGCCTCTGGGAAATGAATCTGTCCCTCCAGCATGTCCTATTTATTTTTGTGCTGAGGTTTAGGTCCCTGGAGCACGTAGCTCTAAGGGACCTGGATTTCTTGAGGTGGAGCATGTCCATTAATTCTGGGTTTGACATGGCTTTGTACATCAGGCATAGATCACCTCTGAGTAGGCGGTAAGCAACTGAGTAGAGCTGGAGTTTCTTTAGTCGAGCTGCATAGGACATCTGTTTGTAGCCCATGATCCTCTTGGTGAGGTACCTTTGGGGTCTCTCCAGTTGCTGCAGGTGTCGGGTAAGGTACATCCCAAAAGGGGCATTGTATTCAATTATGGGCCTGATGAGTGACGAGTAGAGGGGCACAATGACCTCTCTTGATCTAGATGTGAACCCTTTCTTGATAAGGTGGGCTATATAGAAGGTCTTTCTAACCACTTTGGCAACGTGATTATCAAAGGAGAGATTACTATCTATGTTGGTCCCCAAATCTCTAATTATTTCTTCCATACTTAATGGATTACCATCTATGTGGTAATTTGTGGGCACCTTGTTTTTCTCAAAGGGGATGATTATGCACTTTTTAGCATTTAGCTTGAGGCCGTGGCTCTGGCACCAAGCATCCATCTCTGTGAGACCCTTTTGGAGGATGCTTGTGTCAGCTGGAGATTTGATTATGGCCCCCAGTTTGCAGTCATCTGCAAACTTTGTCAGCCATAATCCCCCCATGTTAGCCTGAACCACAGAGAAGTATATACCGAATAAGAGAGGTCCCTGAACTGAGCCCTGTGGGATGCCACTTGTAACTGGTTTGGATTCGGACATGGCACCTGTGATTCTGACCATGTGGGTTCTATCTCTGAGCCAGTTTGCAACCCATCTTGTGATATAGGGGTTGATATTTAAGCTGGTAAGCTTATTTATGATGCCCGAGTGGGGTATTGTGTGAAAGGCTTTTTCGAGGTCCAGGTAGGCTGTGTGGACTACCTTGCCCTCATCTATGGCTTTGGTAACTGTTTCAAAGAAATCAACTAGGTTTAATAGGCAAGATCTGCCCTTCACAAAGCCGAATTGGGTAGGGTCCAGTGTCTGGAGGCTCCCAATGTCTTTGTTTATGAGTTCCATGATAATACACTCCATAGCTTTACAGGGCAGACTAGTCAGGCTTATGGGGCGATAGTTTCGGGGTCCGTTGTGGCACCACCTTTGTGGAGTGGGAGCACTGTAGCTGTACGCCATTCTTTGGATACATATCCTGTAGTAAGGCTAAGTTTGAACAGTGACTTAATGTGAGGGTTCAGTTCTTCTTGGAGCTAGTGTAAGACACAGCCTGGCACACCGTCCGGTCCTATAGATGCTGTTTTTTGCTTTGGAGTGGGCAGCTTTCACCTGTGCATCTGTGATGTCAGGGAGGTTACATTCAGTTGGGATAGGCATTTGCTCCTTTGGGGGGGAAGGGGGGAGAAGTTTGCACTGAATCTGTCTGCCAGGATGTTGGCTATGTCTGTAGGTTCAGTATATTTTGTACCGTTATGCAACAATTCAGAGCATATCTGGGAGTTTCCGCCCATGTTCCTGACATAACTAAAGAAGGCCTTGTGATTATCTTTAGTGTCTAGGGCAATTTTTCTTTCGAAACTGGCCTTTGATGATTTTATGAGGATCAGTTTCTTGCTAATACTGATCAGAGATGCCTTCCCTTTTTGGGATTTTGCTCTGTCATGTAGTAGCTTCCTCCTTCTGTTATATAGCTTATTTATGGCCGGGGTCCACCAGACCAGTCTCTTGTTTTTGGAGGAGTGAGTCTTGGTTTTATTTGGGATAGTACAATCCATGCATTCCTGCAGGTGCTCATAGAATGCATTTGTAAAGGATTCTGTGGATTGGGCTGTATTATCCTCTGGCCCAGGGGCTTTGAAGGATTCCACCTCAGTCTTGGAAAGTGCAAAGTTGGCTTTTGAGAAATTCTTTACAGTGATTTCCTTGGCTGGGGTGGAGATGGGATATGGATGTCCAGGGAAATTTGTTTATGGTCTGATCTTACCAATGAGGGGTTTACCTCTGGTGTGGAACAGAGTCCCCATGTTGATGATGACCAGGTCCAATATGTTATTCCCTCTTGTGGGAGTGGTGACCAGTTGTTCCATTGCGTTAGAGTTTATAAATTCAAGGAACCATTGGGCAAGGGTGTTTGGGCTTGAGTAGTTTTCCCAGTCAATGACTGGGTAGTTGAAGTCACCCAATAACATGGTGTTTGGAGAGACCTTCATATTTTCCAGTGTTCTCAGGAATGCCAAGTGGGGTTCCTGTAATAGGGAGGGTGTTCTGTAGCAGGCTACAAACTGAAAGGCAGTTTTGCCCGCTGTTAGTTGCACATGGATGGTTTCCGATGCTTTGTGCAGTGCCACTAACCTGAAGGTGTAGGTATCTTTGATGAATATAGATACTCCCCCTCCTTTTGTGCTTCGGTCCGAGTTTTGGGGCCGAAACGCATGGTTTGAGTTATAACTCAATTATAATACTAATGTCATTAGTATCATTAAGATCACTGTGCTCTAATGTAGAATTAGAATCATTAGAATAGTGTGAACTGACATGGCATTAGAATCCTTAAGACTACTGTACACAGACATGGCATTAGACTCATCACGATAACTTTTCAATGGCATGACATTAGAATCATCGGGATCACAGTCCACTGGAATAGCATTAGGATGTTTAGAATCACTGCACACTGCGATGGAATTAGAATCATAAGGATCACTGTGCTCTAGCATGGCTTTAGAATCATTAAGATCATGTACCCTCACATGGCATTAAAATTACTAAGATCACTGTGGACTGACATAGCATTAGATTCATAAGGATCATTGTGCACCGAAATGGTATTTGAATCATTAGGATCACTGTGCATGATATGGCATTAATATCATCAGGATCACTATGCACAGACATATCATTAGAATCATCAGAATCACTGTTCACTGACATGGAATTAGAATCTTTAGGATCATTGTGCAGTGGTATTATATTAGAATTTTCAGCATCACTGTGCACTCGCATTAGAATCCTAAGGATCACTGTGCCCTGGCATGACATTAGACTTGTTAGGATCATTGTGTACTGCCATGGCATTAGAATCATTAGGGTTACTGTGCACTGGCATGGCATTAGGATCATTGGGTCACTGCACTTTCACGGCATTAAAATCATTAGGATTACTATGCATCAAAATGGCATTAGAATCATTACATCACTGTGCACTGGCATGGCATAAGAATCATTAGGATCACTGGGATGGAATTAGAATAATTAAGATCACTCTGCGCTGCCATGGCATTAGAATAATTAGCATCAGTGTGCATTGGCTTGGCATTAGAATCATTACAATCTCTGCACTGACATGGCATTAGAATCATTAGCATCACTGTGCACAGACATGGCATTAGTAACATTAAGATCACTATGCACCGACATACCATTAGACTCATCAAGATCTGTGTGCACTGGCATGACATTAGATCATTAGGATCACTATGAACTGGCAAGGCATTAGAATTATTTGGACCACCGTGCACTGAAATGGCATTAGAATAATTTTGATCACTCTGCACTGACATGGCATTAGTATCATCATGATCTCTATCACTGACATGTTATTACTGTCATTAGGATCACTATGCACTGACATGACATTAGTGTTATTTGCATCCCTGTGCACTGACAAGACATTAGAATAATCAGGATCACTGTACACTGACATGACATTAGAATCATCAGGATCACTGTACACTGACATGACATTAGAATCATCAGGATCACTGTGAACTGACATAGCAATAGAATAATAAGCATCAATGTAGACTGACATAGAATTAGAATGATTAGGATCAGTATGCACTGACCTAGCATTAGAATCATTAGGATCAATGTGCACTTTCATGGGATCAGAATCATCAGGATAATTGTGCACTGACATGGCATCAGAATCATTAAGATTTCTGTGCACCTGCTTGAGAATATATCATTAGAATCACTGTGCACTGACATAGCATAGAATCTTTAGAATAATGTGCATTGACATTTCATTAGAATCATTAGAGTCAGTGTACACTGTCACAGCATTAGAATCATCAAGATCACTGTACACTGACATGGGATTAGAATCCTTAGGATCACTGTGCACCGGTACGGCATTAGAATCATTCGCATCACTGTGCACTGGCATAACATTATTGTCATACGGATCACTGTGCATTTTCATGGCATTAGAATCATTACAGTCTCTGTGCACTGCCATGGCATTAGAATCATGAGGATCACAGTGAAATGACATGGCATTAGCAACATTAAGATCATTATGCACTGACATAGCATTAGAATCAAGATCTGAGTGCACTGGCATGGCATTAGAATCATTATGATCACAGTGCACTGGTAAGCCATTAAAATTAATAGGATCACTGTGCACTGACATGGCATTAGTATCATTAGGATCACTCTGCACTGACATGGTATTAATATCATTATGATCCCTGTGCACTAACATGGCATTAGAATCATTAAATTCACCCCGCACTGATATGTCATTTGTATCATCAGGATCCCTGTGCACTGATATGTCAATAGAATAATCAGGATCACTGTGCACTGACATGGGATTAGAATAATCAGGATAGCCATGCGCCATCATTGCATCTGGATCATTAGGATGACTGTGCTCCAACATGGCATCACATTCACTAGGATCAATGTGCACTGGCATCAGAAAAATCATTAGGATCACTGTGCACTGAGATAGCATTAGAATAATTAAGATCACTGTGCACAGACATGGCATTAGAATTACTAGGATCATTTGGCACTGAAATGGCATCACAGTCATCAGGATCACTTTGCACTAGCATGGGATTAGAATCTTTAGGATCACTGAGTGCTGGCATGGGATTGAACCTTTAGGAACACTGTGCATTGGCATGGCATTAGAATCATTATGACCACAGTGCTCTAACTTGGCATCAGAATCATTAGGATCACTGTGCATTGACATGGCATTACTATCATTACAATCACTGTGCACTGGCATGGCATTAGACTCATTCGCATTACTGTGCACTGACATCGCTTTAAAATCATTAGGATCACTATGACTCACATGGCATTAGAATCATCATGATCTCAGTGCACTGGCATCTCACCAGAATCATTAGGATCACAGGGCATTAGCATGCCATTAGAATCATTCAAATCACTGTGCACAGGAATGGCATTAGCAACATTGGGATCACTATGAATGGACATAATATAAGAATCATTAACATCAGTGTGCACTGACATGACATTAGAATAATCAGGATGTGGACTGACATGGGATTGGAATCATCAAGAGCACAGTATACTGACATGGCATTAAAATAATCTGGATCACTGTACACTGACATAGCATTAGAATGATTTGGATCAATGTGCACTGACCTAACAGTAAAATCATTAGTATCACTTTGCACTAATATGGTGTTAGAATCATCAGGATCATTGTGCACTGACATGGCTTCAGAATCATCAGGATCACTGTGCACTTGCATGGCAATAGAATAATCAGGATAACTGTGCACTGACATGGCATTAGAATCAGTAGGACCACTTTACACTAGAATGGCATTAAAATCATCAGGCTCACTGTACACTGACATGGCATTAGAATCATTAAGATCACTCTGCACTGACATAGCATTGAATCATCAGGATCACTATGCACTGACATGACATCAGGATCATTAGGATCACTGTGTACAAACATGGCATCAGATTCATTAGGATGACTGTGCACTGACATAGCATCAGAATCATTAGGATCTCTATGCACCTGCATGCCATTAGTATCATTAGGATCACTTTGCATTGACATAGCATTAGATCATTAGAATAGTGTACACTGACATTGCATTAAAATCATTAGTATCAAAATGCACTGCCATGGAATTAGAATCATCATGATCACTGTGCACTTGCATGGGAATAGAATCTTTAGAAACATTGTTCACTGGCATGACACTAGAATTATGTGGATCACTGTGCACGAAAATGGTATCAGTATCAGTAGGATCACTCTGCACTGAGATGGCATTTATGTCATCAGGATCCCTGTCACTGGCATGGCATTGGTATCATTGGGATCACTCTTCACTGTCATGGCATTAGTATCATCAGGATCCCTGTGCATTGACATGACATTAGAATAATCAGGATCAATGTGCACTGATGTGCCATTAGAATAATCAGAATCACATTGTACTGATGTAGCATTAGAATAATGAGGATCGCTGTACACTGACATAGCATTAGAATGATTAGGATCAATGTGCAATGACATAGCATCATTAGGACCATTCTGCACTGGCATGGCATTAGAATATTAAGGATCTGAGTGCACTGGTGTTGCACTAGAATCATTAGGATCACTGTGTACTAGCAAGGCATTAGTATCATTAGGATCACTGTGCACTGACATAGAATTACAATCATTAGAATGCTGTGCACTGACAAGGCAATAGAATCATTAAGACTACTGTGCACTCGCATGGCATTACAGTAATCAGAATCACTTTGCAATGGCATGACAATAGAATCATCAGGATCAGTGTGCACTGGCATAATATTAGGATATCTAGAATCACTGTGCACTGGGATAGAAACAAAATCATTCTTCCACTTTCTCTCTTATTCCCTTCTACTGGCAAATAGTATCCATAACTGATCAATACTGTGTGTTTGTTAATTTAAACTGAGACCACAGTAGCCTACTGATACAAGGTTATCCTGTTTTTCCACATGATAAATGGTTAAGAAATGATTTACAGTTTCAGAGCAGTCCTTGGTCAATTGTGATTGTTTCTTAAACACAAATTTGTCTTTGCTTTGGCTCATTAGCAGCAGTACAAAGAACTGCCTGCTCACACCTTTGTTCTCCCCTCCCCCTTCCCTGTTTATTACCTTAAGACAATCCCAAGGTTAATAAATATTACCTGTGGCAGGCACCATTTTTAAAACTACAACCACCCTTGTCACTATCATATGTTCATTTGTCAGTTAACTCTGTTACCTGATTGTTTCCAGCCCCCTCATAAGAGCAACTAACAGGGTCTCTACCCACTTTGCTCCCCACCCTGCCTCCTATTCCCCCCAACCCCCAGTGGTCCCACCTTTATTACACTCACAGACCCCTCCCATCTTTCCAGTAGCCAACCACAGCGCTAACCCAACACTATCTCCTCCATCTTCCCACTACTATCACACCTCCTCAACTAACATGTACAAGCATACCTTACCTATGCTCACTGCTTGCACTCTCCTTGCATATCTTACATCCTAACAAAGCTCCATCTTTCCCCCACTCAACCACTACCATTGTACTACTACTCACACCACCACTCATGTCTCACCCTCACTCAGCTGCCCTCCCATCAACTCAAGAAACATCCCTATGCACTCCCCACATATTCTACCAACTGTATTACTCAAACATAAAGCATCCCTACAACTTAACACAGTAACCCTCCCACCATACCCATTACCCAAAGAGCACAATCATAAAGTTTCCCTTAGAAACAAACACATTCCAAAACTGAGAAAACTAATAACCTCATGCATATCTAAACTAGCCCTAAGTGGAGACATCCACCCCAACCCTGGCCCTACCATCTCCAACCCCAGTCCTCATAATCAGACTAGAAACCACAACTTCTCCCATATTATAGCCAATAGAAAGCCACGTGACTTCCTTCTACTAAGCCTAAATATTAGAAGTATATCCAACAAAGTCCATGAACTCCATGCCACCATAGACTTGTACTCCCCGGATATAGTCATTCTGACAGAAACCTGGCTAAAACCTCACATTACCAGTGAGCAAATACTCTCTACAGGTTATGGCATACTAAGAGTAGACAGGCTAAACAAGAAAGGAGGCGGTGTAGCTATAATATTTAAACAGCATCTAAACATCCAGATCTTAAAATCATCAGCTCCACAAATAGGCAATGAATAAATAATATTTACCAACCTCAAAATAAACCAAAACAAAACCATCAACATAATTGGATGCTACTTCCCACCTGGCCAAAACATACCTCCACTAGAAAACCTCCTCAGCTGGTCTACCCACCATCCCCCCAAGAAACTATAATTTTAGGTGATTTCAATATTGACTGGCAATCCTGTTCTCACAACCATCCAACCCATCATGTAAACCTTCATGGCTTCACCCAACTAGTCCAGTCGCCAACCAGGATAAATAAAAACTCCAGCAAGCACACTACCCTGGACTGGATACTAGTCAATAAGAGTCCCCAGTCATATATAACAGGCTGCTTATCATATAGCCTCAGTGATCACTCCCCAACATTCCTATTAAAAAAATACCTATACCAAGCTAAACCTGTCATCTACCGTCAAATACATAAAAAACTAAACTTTAACCCACTCACATTCATCTCATCCCTCAAAGAATGTAACTGGCATCCTCTAAAGTATCTCAGTCTTGGTGACACAGTTGAATTTTTTAATACTACCTTCCTGAGCATCCTTAATTTCCATGCCCCCATAAGACTTTCCAGAATCAAAGCACAACCCACCCCATGGCTACAGAAAACCACTAAGTCAGAAATGAAAAACAGGGATAAAGCCTGGGAGCAGTGGCATAAAACCAAAACCCCCTCAACTAGACAGAAATTCCTAGAACTATGCAATAGAGTCAAAAAGCTAATAAAACAGGGCAAATTCGTATACTACCAGTCTGCCCTAGACTCCTCCCAACACAGCCCCAAACAATTCTGGTCCTCCATAAACTCTATCCTCCACCCAGGTAAAGTCAGTACCCCTACTCCTAATGTCCCTCACTCCTCAGAAAATATTGCTACCTCATTCAACACGCACTTCACACAAACCATACTATCACTAGCTAAACAATACAACCCCGCCCCTCCAACCCACACCTTCAACTAGTAATCTCCCCACTGCCTTCTCTTTTTCTCATGTACCTACCTCCAACATAAAAAAAATCCTAACTAAACTTAAGCCCACCAGATTAGCAGCAGACAACCTTCCAAGTGAATACCTACAAATCGCAGCTGATGCTCTGGCCTACCCAGTATCCATCTTGATTAACCAATCTCTGTCAGAAAGTTAAGTTCCCACACTGTGGAAAGTATCACATATAATTCCTTTCCACAAAGGTGGACCCTCCACAGAACTAACCAATTACTGCCCCATAGCTATTCTTTCTCCACTCTCCAGAATACTAGAGAGATGCATACACTCTCAGGTCTCAGACTACCTCCTTACTAACAACCTCCTTTCCAATACTCAGCATGGTTCCCGACCAAACCATAGCACCGCCACTGCCTTACTCTCCTTTACTAACACTATCCTTCAGCATAAAAACAATGGCTATCTCTCCTCTGCTACTTTCCTAGACCTATCTAAAGCATTTGAAATGGTCCCACACAAACAACTTATCTCTGTCCTCAATAACCTATCCTTCTCACAATCTGTCACTAACCGGTTTCAGAGTTACCTGTCTGACCGCCAACAATCTGTTGTATGGCAGAATGACATATCTCCCCAACTACCTGTCTCCATAGTGGTTCCCCAAGGATCCATCCTTGGACCCCTACTCTTCTCTGTTTTCACCAATAATCTAGCCTCTGCCACCAAACATGGCACACACATACAATACACAGATGACTCAACCATCATCTGCTCAGCCCAGTCAGCCAAACTGCAAAAAGTCACACAGGAAGCCTTTTTCTCTGCTGAAACTTGGTTATCCGATGCCCAATTAATACTCAACCCAAACAAAACTAAACTACTCTTCTTCCAACCCAACAAACATACTCAAAACAACTCTCACTTTAACATCACAGTAAAAGACAACACCAGTATATACCCAACTGAACACACCAAATTGCTAGGAGTGGAAATAGACAATAAACCAAAATTTGACATTCACATATCCATGACCATAAAAAAAGTCCACAAAAAACTAGGAGCACTGTACAGAAATAAGCAACTTCTCACCAAAGCAGCAAAGATTTCAATAGCAAATTCCCGCCTTATCTCCACCCTACTTTATGCCTCTCCAATATATACCAACCTAAGGCAATGCAATCTAAACAAGCTAGAGACCTGCTACAACAAAATTGCCAAATTCGCCACAGGGGCATCCTACCGTAATCACCACTGTCTCTCACTTGCTGAACTGGGCTGGCTTGAACTTCCTCACCTCCTTCAATGGTATCAACTCTCACTCACCCACAAACTAGTAAACCATCCACTAAATGTCCCATCCCTCCAGAATCTACTCCAACCCTATTGCACCACCAGACCACTAAGATCCAGCAACAAAAATCACTTGCAGATCACTAAAGCCAATAACTCTGCTGGTGAAGCATTATTCTCTTGCACCATAGCCAAATTATGGAACTTCCTCCCACCCACAATTACCTCCATACCATCATGCACCCAGTTCAAAACTTTACTAAAAGCACACCTAAAAACATGCTGGCTATGCCCTTGCAACTCCCACTCTAATATCACCCTCCCCATCCAACCACTACCTTTCTTTCCACTCCACTAACTACCTTGATTATAGCAAGTTCAGATGCTCATAAGTCAGTACTTAATACAGCCGGAACTTCTTCTTGTAACATTTGTTAATGTCTATTATGTACTTCACAGATAAAGATTCTAGTTGTCTACTGATGTACTATGTTCCTCATCTGTAAATATGTTGTAAGTAATTGCGATGTAAATTGTTAATCACTATGTAATCCAATGTAATTACTGTCTGTTTATTTTAACTGTGGAGCTTTTCTCCCCGGGCCTCCACTGAAAATGGACCTATGTCCAGTCGGACACTCCCGGTCAACAAATATAAATAAATATATAAAAAAATAAATATTAAAAGATTGTGCACTTCTGTGGGATTAGAATCATCTGGGTCACTGTGCTCTTGCATGGCATTAGAATGCTAAGGATCACTGTGCCCTGGCATGATATTAGAATCAGTAGGATCACTGTATAC
This sequence comes from Protopterus annectens, assembly GCF_019279795.1. NCBI lineage: Eukaryota > Metazoa > Chordata > Ceratodontiformes > Protopteridae > Protopterus > Protopterus annectens. The sequence goes on along the minus strand of NC_056749.1, from coordinate 778,627,548 downwards.
TGCTATGGCATTAGAAGCATTGGGGTTACTGTGCACTGGCATGGCATTAGGATCATTTGGTTCACTGCACTTTCATGGGATTAGAATCATTAGGATTACTGCGTACTGCCATGGCATTAGAATCATTGGGGTTACTGTGCACTGGCATGGCATTAGGATCATTGAGTTCACTGCACTTTCATGGGATTAGAATCATTAGGGTTACTATACATGAAAATGGCATTATAATTATTAGGATCACTGTGCCCTGGCATAGCATTAGGATCTTTGGAATTGCTATGCACTGGGATGGAATTAGAATCATTAGGATGACTGTGCACTTGCATGGGATTAAAATCATTACGATCACTGTACCCTGACATGCCATTAGAATCATTAGGATCAATGTGCACAGAAATGGGATTGGAATCATTAGGATCACTGTGCACTGACATGGCATTAGAATCATCAGGATTACTATGCACTGACATGCATCAGAATCACTAGAATACTGTGCACTGATATGGCATTAGAATCATTAGGATCACTGCACACTGGCATGGTATTAATATCATCAGAATCCCTGTCCACTGGCATATCATTAGAATCATCAGGATCACTGTGCAGTCCCATGGCATTAGAATCTTTAGGATCATTGTGCACTGGAATGTCATTAGAATCACTAGGCTCACTGTGGACTGCCATGGTGTTAGAATCTTTGGGGTTACTGTACAATGGCATGGCATTAAAATCATTGGGGTCACTGCGCACTGGTATGGCATTACAATCATTATGATCACAGTGCACCAACGTGGCATTAGTAGCATTAGCATTACTATGAACTGACACAGCATTGTAATCATCAAGATGTCTGTGCACTGCCATGGCAATTGTATCATTAGGACCCCCCTGAATTGACATGGCATTAGCATCATCACAATCCCTGTGCACTGACATGATATTAGAATTATTAGAATCACTCCACACTGATAAAGCATTAGTGTTCCCCGTACACTGACATGACATTAGAATAATTAGGATCACTGTGCACTGACATGGCTTTAGAATCATCAGGATAACAATGCGATGACATGGCTTCAGGATAATTAGGATCACTGTGCTCAGACATGGAATCAGATTATTTAGGATCAATGTGCACTGACACAGCATCAGAACTATTAGGGTGTCTGCACTGGCATGTCATTGGTATCATTAAGATCACTGTGCTCTGATGGAGAATTAGAATTATTAGAATACTGTGACCTGACATGGCATTAGAATCCTTAAGACTACTGTACACAGACATGGCACTAGATTCATCAGGATCACATTTCAATGGCATGGCATTATAATCATCTGGATCACAGTCCATTTGCATAGCATTAGGATGTTTAGAATCCCTGTGCACTGTGATGGAATTAGAATCATAAGGATCACTGTGCTCTAACATGGCATTAGAATCATTAGGATCATGTACCCTTACATGGTATTAAAATTACTAGGATCACTGTGGACTGACAGGGCATTAGAATCATTAGGATCACTGTGGACTGACATGGCTTTATATTCATAAGGATCATTGTGCACTGAATTGACATTAGAATCATTATGATCACTGTGCACTGACATAACATTAATATCATCAGAATTACTGTGCACTGACATTGAATTAGAATCTTTAGGATCACTGTGCAGTGGCATGATATTAGAATCTTCAGGATCACTGTGCACTGGCATGGCATTAAAATCCTAAGGATCATTGTGTGCCCTGGCATGACATTAGAATCATTAGGATCACTGTGTACTGCCATGGCATTAGAATTATTGGGGTTATTGTGCACTGGCATTGCATTAAGATGATTGTGGTCACTGCACTTTCATGGCATTAGAATCATTAGGATCACTATGCACCAAAATGGCATTAGAATCATTAGGATCACTGTGCACTGGCATGGCATAAGAATCATTAGGATCACTGTGCACTGGGATGTAATTATAATAAATAAGATCACTCTGCGCTGACATGGCATTAGAATAATTAGCATCAGTATGCATTGGCTTGGCATTCAATTCATTACAATCTCTGTGCACTGGCCTGGCATTAGAATAATTAGGATCACTGTGCACCGACATGGCATTAGTAACATTAAGATCACTATGCACCGACATAGCATTAGACTCATCAAGATCTGTGTGCACTGGCATGGCATTAGATCATTAGGATCACTATGCACTGGCAAGACATTAGAATTATTTGGACCACCGTGCACTGAAATGGCATTAGAATCATTAGGATCAATCTGCACTGACATGGCATTAGTATCATCATGATCTCTATCAGTGACACGTTATTACTGTAATTAGGATCACTATTTACTGACATGGCATTAGTGTCATTGGGATCCCTGTGCACTGACATGACATTAGAATAATCAGGATCACTGTACACTGACATGACATTAGAATCATCAGGATCACTTTGCACTGACATAGCAGCAGAATATTAAGCATCACTGTAGACTGACATAGCATTAGAATGCTTAGGATCAATATGGACTGACCTAGCATTAGAATCATTATGATCAATGTGCACTTTCATGGGATCAGAATCATCAGGGTAATTGTGCACTGACATGGCATCAGAATCATTAAGATCTCTGTGTACCTGCTTGACACTAGTATCATTAGTATCACTGCGCACTGACATAGCAAAGAATCATTAGAATAGCTTGCACTAACATTCCAATAGAAATATTAGAGTTAGTGTGTACTGTCATGGCATTAGAATCATCACGATTACTGTACACTGGCATAGAATTAGAATCCTTAGGAACACTGTGCACTGGCATGGCAGTGAACCTTTAAGAACATAGTGTACTGACATGGCATTAAAATCAGTATGATCACTCTGCTCTGACTTGGCATCAGAATCATTAGGATCAATGTGTACTTCATGGCATTAGATTCCTCACAATCTCAATGCACTGGCATTGGAGCAGATTCATTAAGTTCACTGTGCATTGGTATGCCATTTGAATCATTCAAATCACTGTGCACATGAATGCCATTAGTAACATTAGGATCACTATTCACCAACACAGCATAAGAATCATCAAAATCGTTGTGCACTGGCATTACATTAGACTAATTAGGATGTGCACTGTTGTGGCACTAGAATCATCAGGCTCACAGTGTACTGACATGGTATTAGAATAATCAGATCACTGTTCACTGTCATAGCATTAGAATGATTAGGATCACTGTGCTCAGAACTAGCATAGAATCATTAGGACCACTTTGCTCTCATATGGCATTAGAATCATCAGGATCACTGTACACTGGCATGGCATTAGAATCATTGGGATCACTTGGCACCGACATGGCATCAGGATCATCAGGATCACTGTGAAATTGTATGGCATTAGAATAATCAGGGTCCCCGTGCACTGGCATGGCATTAAAATCATTAGGACCACATTGCACTAATATGGCATTAGAATCATCAGGATCACTGTGCACTGACATGGTATTAGCATCATTAGGATCACTGTACTGACATGGTATCAGAATCATCAGGATCACTGTGCACCGACATGGCATCAGGATTATTAGGATCACAGTGTACCAACATGGCATCAGATTCATTAGGATCACTGTGCACCGACATGGCATCAGGATCATTAGGATCACTGTGTACCAACATGGCATCAGATTCGTTAGGATCACTGTGCACTAATATGGCATCAGGATCATTAGGATCTCTATGCACCTGCATGGCATTAGTAGCGTTAGGATCACTGTGCAGTGACATAGCATTAGAATCATTAGAACAGTGTGCACTGACATTCCATTTGAGTCATTAAGATCAATGTGCACTACCATGGCATTAGAATAATCTTGATCACTTTGCACTGGCATAGGAATAGAATGTTTATGATGAATGTGCACTGGAATGACATTTAACCTTTATGACATGCCATCAGAATCATTAGGATCTATATGCATCTGCATGGTGCTAGTATCATTGCTATCACTGTGCACTGATATAGCATTTGAATAATTAGAACAATGTGCACTGACATTGCATTAGAATCAGTAGGATCAATGTGCACTGCCATAGCATTAGAATCATCACAATCACTGTGCACAGGCATGGGATTAGAATCTTTAGGCTCACTGTTTACTGGCATGGCATTGAACCTTTAGGTTCACTAGACACTGGCATGGGATTATAATTACTGCACTGTGAATTGGCATCAGAATCATTAGGATCACTCTACACTGACATGGCAATAGAATTATCAGGATTACTGTCTACTGGTACTGTATTAGAATCATCAGGATCACTATGCACCGATATGGCATCCAACTTATTAGGATGACTGTGCACTAAAATGGCATCTGATTCATTAGGATCACTGTGCACTGACTTAGCATCAGAATCATTAGTATCAATGTGCACTGGCATGGGATTAGAATCATTAGTGTCACTGTGCACTTTCCTGCCATTAGAATCATTAGGATCACTGTGCACTGATATGGCATTAGAATCATTCACATCACTGTGCACTGGCATGATATTATGATCATAAGAATCACTGCGAATTTTCATGGCATTAGAATTATTAGGGGTTCTGTGCACTGCCATGGCATTAGTAACATTAGGATCATTATTCACCAACACAGCATTAGAATCAAGATCTGAGTGCACTGGCATGGCATTAGAATCATTAGGATCACAGTGCACTGGTAAGCCATTAGAATTATTAGGATCACTGTGCAATGACATGGCATTAGTATAATTGGAATCACTCTGCACTGACACAATATTAATATCATTATGATCCCTGTGCTCTGACATGGCATTAGAATCATTAGAATCAACCCTCACTGATATGCCATTTGTATCATCAGGATCACTGTGCTCTGACATGGCATTAGAATAATCAGGATCACTGTGCACTGACATGGCATTAGAATCATCAGGATAGACATGCACCATCATTGCATCTGAATCATTAGGATCACTGTGCTCCAAAATCGAATCCCATTCACTAGGATCACTGTGCACTGGCATCACAAAAGAATCATTAGGATCACTGTGCACTGGGATGGAATTAGACTAATTAGGATCACTGTGCACTGAGATAGCATTAGAATCATTAGGAACACTTGGCACTGAAATGGAATCACAGTCAACAGGATCACTGTGCACTAGCATGAGATTAGAATCTTTAGGATCACTGTGCACTGGCATGGCATTGAACATTTAGGAACAATGTGCACTAGCATGCAATTAGAATCATTATAACCACGACTCTCTGACTTGGCATCAGAATCATTAGGATCACTCTGCATTGCCATGGCATTATTATCATTATGATCACTGTGCACTGGCATGGCATTAGAATCATTAGGATCTCTGTGTACTGCCATGGCATTAGAATCATTGGGGTTACTTGCACTGGCATAGCATTATGATCATTGGGGTTACTGCACTTTCATGGCGTTAGAGTCATTATTATTACTATGCAACAAAACAGCATTAGAATCATTAGTATCACTATGCACTGACATGGCATTAGTGTCATTGGGATGCCTGTGCACTGATATGACATTAGAATAATCAGGATCACTGTACACTGACATGACATTAGAATCATCAGGATCAGTGTGCACTAACATACCAATAGAATAATAAGCATCACTGTAGACTGACATAGCATTAGAATGATTAGGATCAATATGCACTGACCTAGCATTCGAATCATTAGGATCAATGTGCACTTTCATTGGATCAGACTCATCAGGATAGTTGTGCATGGACATGGTATCAGAATCATTAAGATCTCTGTGCACCTGCTTGACATTAGTATCATTAGGATCACTGTGCACTGACATAGCATAGAATCATTAGAATAGTTTGCATTGACATTTCATTAGAATCATTAGAGTAAGTGTGCACTGCCATGGCATTAGAATCATCAAGATCGCTGTACACTGGCATAGGATAAGAATCCTTAGGATTACTGTGCACTGGCATGGCAGTGAACCTTTAAGAGCACTGTGTACTGACATGGCATTAAAATCATTATGATCACTCTGCTCTGACTAGGCATCAGAATCATTAGGATGACTCTGCATTTGCATAACATTAATATCATTATGAACACTGCCCACTGGCATGGTAGTGAAATCATTAGCATCACTGTGCACTGTCATGACATTAGAATCATTAGGATCACTGTGTACTTCATGGCCTTAGATTCATCATGATCTCAATGCACTGGAATTGGACTAGAATCATTAGGTTCAGTGTGCAATGGTATGCTATTTGAATCATTCAAATCACTGTGTATAGGAATGCCATTAGTAACATTAGGATCACTGTGCACCAACACAGCATAAGAATCATCAAAATCTTTGTGCACTGATATTGCATTAGAATAATCAGCATGTGCACTGACATGGCACTAGAATCATCAGGATCACAGTGTACTGATATGGCATTAGAATAATCAGATCACTGTTCACTGACATAGCACTAGAATGATTAGGATGACTGTGCTCAGACCTAGCATAGAATCATTAGGACCACTTTTCTCTAATATGGCATTATAATCATCAGGATTACTGTGAACTTGCATGGCATTAGAATCATCAGGCTCACTGTGCACTAGCATGGCATCAAAATCATTAGGACCACATTGCACTAATATGGTATTAGAATCTGGATCACTGTGCACTGACATGGCATTCAAATCATTAGGATTCCTGTACTAACATGGTATCAGAATCATCAGGATTACTGTGCACTGACATGGCATAAGAATCATTAGGATCACAGTATACCAACATGGCATCAGATTCATTAGGATCACTGTGCACTAATATGGCATCAGGATCATTATGATCCCTATGCACCTGCATGGCATTAGTAGCATTAGGATCACTGTGCAGTGACATAGCATTAGAATAATTTAAACAATGTGCACTGACATTCCATTTGAATCATTAAGATCAATGTGCACTGCCATGACATTAGAATAATCATGATCACTTTGCACTGGCATAGGAATAGAATCTTTAGGATCACTTTTTACTGGCATAGCATTGAACCTTTAGGTTCATTAGTCACTGGCATGGGATTATAATTCATGTGCTGTGAATTGGCATCAGAATCATTAGGATCACTCTACATTGACATGGCAATAGAATTATCAGGATATCTGTCTACTGGCATGATGTTAAAATCATCAGGATCACTACGCACCGATATGGCATCCAAATAATTAAGATGACTGTGCAATAAAATGGCATCTGATTCATTAGGATCACTGTGCACTGACTTGGCATCAGAATCATTAGTATTAATGTGCGCTGGCATGGAATTAGAATCATTATGGTCACTGTGCACGTTCATGCCATTAGAATTATTAGGATCACTGTGCACTGACATGGCATTAGAATCATTTGCATCACTGTGTACTGGCATGACATTATGATCATAAGAATCACTGCGCATTTTCATGGCATTGGAATCATTAGGGTCTCTGTGCACTGCCATGGCACTAGAATCATTAGGATCAAAGTGCAATGACATGGCATTAGTAACATTAGGATCATTATGCACTGACACAGAATTAGAATCAAGATCTGGGTGCAATGGCATGGCATTAGAATCATTAGGATCACTCTGCACTGACACTGTATTAATATCATTATGATCCATGTGCACTGACATGGCATTAGAATCATTAGGATCACAGTGAGCCATTAGAATTAATAAGATCACTGAGCACTGACATGGCATTAGTATCATTAGGATCACTCTGCACTGAAACGGTATTAATATCATTATGATCCCTGTGCACTGACATGGCATTAGAATCATTAGAATCACCCCTCACTGATATGCCATTTGTTTCATCAGGATCCCTGTGCACTGACATGTCAATAGAATAATCAGGATCACTGTGCACTGACATGGCATTAGAATCATCAGGATAGCCATGCAACACCATGGTATCTGGATCATTAGGATCACTGTGCTCCAACACAGAATAACATTGACTAGGGTCACTTTGCACTGGCATCAAAAAATAATCATTAGGATCATTGTCCACTGGGATGGAATCACAATAATCAGGATCACTGTGGACTAGCATGGGATTAGAATCTTTAGGATCACTGTGCACTGGCATGGTATTGAACCTTTAGGAATACTGTGCACTAGCATGGCATTAGAATCATTAGGATCACTATGACTTGCATGGCATTAGAATCATCATGATTTCAGTACACTGGCATCTCCCCAGAATAATTAGGATCACAGTGCATTGGGATGCCATTAGAATCATTCAAATCACTGTGCACAAGAATGGTCTTAGTAACATTATACTCGCTATGCACGGATATAACATAAGAATCATTAACGTCAGTGTGCACTGACATGACATTAAAATAATCATGATGTGGACTGAAATGACATTGGAATAATCAGGATCCCAGTGTAATGACATGGAATTAAAATAATCAGGATCACTGTACACTGACATAGCATTAGAATGATTTGGATCAATGTGCACTGACGTAACAGTAAAATCATTAGTATCACTTTGCAATAATATGTTGTTAGAATCATCAGGATCACTGTGCACTGACATGGCTTCAGAATCATTTGGATCACTGTGCACTTGCATGACATCAGAATCATAAGGATCACTGTGTACTAGCATGGCAATAAAATCATCAGGATCACTGTGCACTGGCATGGCATTAGAATCGTTAGGACCACTTTACACTAGTATGGCATTAAAATCATCAGGATCACTGTACACTGACAGGGCATTAGAATCATTAAGATCACTGTGCACTGACATGGCATCAGATTAAATAGGATCACAGTGCACTGACATGGCTTCAGAATCATTAGGATCTCTATGCACCTGCATGCCATTAGTATCATTAAGATCACTCTGCACTAACATAGCATTAGATCATTAGAATAGTGTGCACTGGCATTGCATTACAATAATTAGTATCAATGTGCACTGCTATGGCATTAGAATCATCATGGTCACTGTGCACTAGCATGGGAATAAAATCTTTAGAAATATTGTGCACTGGCATGTCACCAGAATTATTTGGATAAATGTGCACCAAAATGGTATTAGTATCAGTAGGATAGACATAGCATTAGTATCATCAGGACACCTGTCACTGACATGACATTGGTATCATTAGGATCAGTCTGCACTGACATGACATTAGTATTATCAGGATCCCTGTGCATTGACATGACATTAGAATAATCAGGATCAATATGCACTGACGTGGCATTAGAATCATCAGAATCACATTGTACTGATATAGCATTAGAATAATGAGGAACACTGTATACTGACATAGCAATAGAATGATTAGGATAAATGTGCAATGACATAGCATCATTAGAACCATTCTGCACTGGCATGGCATTAGAATCTTAGGGATCTGAGTGCACTGGTGTTGCACTGGAATCATTAGGATCACTGTGTACTGGCATGGCATTAGTATCATTAAGATCACTGTGCACTGACATAGAATTACAAACATTAGAATATTGTGCACTGACAAGGCAATAGAATCATTAAGACTACTGTACACTCACATGGCATTATAGTCATCAGAATCACTTTGCAATGGCATGACATTAGAATCATCAGGATCAGTGTGCATTGGCATAAGATTAGGATCTCTAGAATCACTGTGCACTGGGATGGAAGCAAAATTATTAAAAGATTGTGCACTTATGTGGGATTAGAATCATCTGGGTCACTATGCTCTTGCATGACATTAGAATGCTAAGGTTCACTGTGCCCTAGCATGACATTAGAATCAGTAGGATCACTGTGTACTGCCATGGCATTAGAATCATTGGTGTTACTGTGCACTGGCATGACATTAGGATCATTTGGTTCACTGCGCTTTCATGGGATTAGAATCATTAGGGTTACTATGCATGACAATGGCATTATAATTATTAGGATCACTGTGCCCTGGCATAACATTAGACTCATTGGGGTTACTGTGCACTGGCATGACATTAGGATCATTGGGTTCACTGCACTTTCATGGGATTAGAATCATTAGGATTACTGTGTACTGCCATGGCATTAGAATCATTGGGGTTACTGTGGACTGGCATGGCATTAGGATCATTGGGTTCACTGCACTTTTATGGGATTAGAATCATTAGGGTTACTATACATGAAAATGGCATTATAATTATTAGGATCACTGTGCCCTGGCATAGCATTAGGATCTTTAGAATTACTATGTACTGGGATGGAATTAGAATCATTAGGATGACTGTGCACTTGCATGGGATTAAAATCATTATGATCACTGAAGCCGGGCATTCCATTAGAATTATTAGGATTGAAGTGCACAAAAATGGCATTGAATCATTAGGATCACTGTGCACTGACATGGAATTAGAGTCATAAGGATCACTATGCACTGACATGCATCAGATACTGTGCACTGATATGGCATTAGAATCATTCGGATCACCGCACACTGGCATGGTATTAATATCATCAGAATCCCTGTCCACTGGCATATCATTAGAATCATCAGGATCACTGTGCAGTCCCATGGCATTAGAATCTTTAGGATCATTTTGCACTGGAATGTCATTAGAATCACTAGGCTCACTGTGCACTGCCATGGTGTTAGAATCTTTGGGGTTACTGCACAATGGCATGGCATTAAAATCATTGGGGTCACTGCGCACTGGTATGGCATTACAATCATTATGATCACAGTGCACCAACATGGCATTAGTAGCATTAGCATTACTATGAACTGGCACAGCATTGTAATCATCAAGATTTCTGTGCACTGCCATGCAATAGTATCATTAGGACCCCTCTGAATTGACATGGCATTAGTATCATTACAATCCCTGTGCACTGACATGGTATTAGAATCATTAAAATCACTCCACACTGGTAAAGCATTAGTGTCATCAGGTTCCCTGTACACTGACATGACATTAGAATAATTACGATCATCGTGCACTGACATGGCTTTAGAATCATCAGGATAACAATGCAATGACATGGCTTCAGGATCATTAGGATCACTGTGCTCAGACATGGCATCAGATTATTTAGGATCAATGTGCACTGACACGGCATCAGAACCATTAGGATCTCTGCACTGTCCATGTCATTAGTATCATTAAGATCACTGTGCTCTGAAGGAGAATTAGAATTATTAGAATACTGTGACCTGACATGGCATTAGAATCCTTAAGACTACTGTACACAGACATGGCACTAGACTCATCAGGATCACATTTTAATGGCATAGCATTATAATCATCTGGATCACAGTCCACTTGCATAGCATTAGGATGTTTAGAATCCCTGTGCACTGCGATGGAATTAGAATCATAAGGATCACTGTGCTCTAACATGGAATTAGAATCATTAGGATCATGTACCCTTACATGGTATTAAAATTACTAGGATCACTGTGGACTGACATGGCAATAGAATCATTAGGATCCCTGTGGACTGACATGACTTTAGATTCATAAGGATCATTGTGCACTGAAATGACATTAGAATCATTAGGATCACTGTGCACTGACATGACATTAATATCATCAGAATTACTGTGCACTGACATTGAATTAGAATCTTTAGGATCACTGTGCAGTGGCATGATATTATAATCTTCAGGATCACGGTGCACTGGCATGGCATTAGAATCCTAAGGATTTGTGTGCCCTAGCATGACATTAGAATCATTAGGATCACTGTGTATTGCCATGGCATTAGAATCATTGGGGTTACCGTGCACTGGCATGGTATTAAGATCATTGTGTTCACTGCACTTTCATGGCATTAGAATCATTAGGATCACTATGCACCAAAATGGCATTAGAATCATTAGGATCACTGTGCACTGGCATGGCATAAGAATCATTAGGATCACTGTACACTGGGATGTAATTATAATAACTAAGATCACTCTGTGCTGACATGACATTAGAATAATTAGCATCAGTGTGCATTGGCTTGGCATTCAATTCATTACAATCGCTGTGCACTGGCCTGACATTAGAATAATTAGGATCTGTGCACCGACATGGCATTAGTAACATTACGATCACTATGCACTGACATAGCATTAGACTCATCAAGATCTGTGCACTGGCATGGCATTAGATCATTAGGATCACTACGCACTGGCAAGGCATTAGAATTATTTGGACCACCATGCCCTGACATGGCATTAGAATAATCAGGATCACTTTGCACTGACATATCAGCAGAATATTAAGCATCACTGTAGACTGACATAGCATTAGAATGCTTAGGATCAATATGGACTGACCTAGCATTAGAATGATTATGATCAATGTGCACTTTCATGGGATCAGAATCATCAGGATAATTGTGCACTGACATGGCATCAGAATCATTAAGATCTCTGTGCACCTGCTTGATATTAGTATCATTAGTATCACTGTGCACTGACATAGCAAGGAATCATTAGAATAGCTTTTACTAACATTCCATTAGAAATATTAGAGTTAGTGTATACTGTCATGGCATTAGAATCATCATGATCACTGTACACTGGCATGGAATTAGAATCCTTAGGAACACTGCACTGGCATGGCAGTGAACCTTTAAGAACATTGTGTACTGACATGGCATTAAAATCAGTATGATCACTCTGCTCTGACTTGGCATCAGAATCATTAGGATCACTCTGCATTTACATGACATTACTATCATTATGAACACTGTCCACTGGCATGGTAGTAAAATCATTAGCATCACTGTGCACTGTCATGGCATTAGATTCATCACAATCTCAATGCACTGGCATTGGAGCAGATTCATTAAGTTCACTGTGCATTGGTATGCCATTAGAATCATTCAAATCACTGTGCACATGAATGCCATTAGTAACATTAGGATCACTATGCATCAACACAGCATAAGAATCATCAAAATCTTTGTGCACTGACATTACATTAGAATAATCAGGATGTGCACTACTGTGGCATTAGAATCATCAGGATCACAGTGTAATGACATGGTATTAGAATAATCAGATCACTGTTCACTGACATAGCATTAGAATGATTAGGATCACTGTGCTCAGAACTAGCATAGAATCATTAGGACCACTTTGCTCTCATATGGCATTAGAATAATCAGGATCACTGTGCACTGGCATGGCATTAGAATCATTGGGATCACTTGGCACTGACATGGCATCAGGATCATCAGGATCACTGTGAAATTGCATGGCATTAGAATAATCAAGACCCCTGTGCCCTGGCATGGCATTAAAATCATTAGGACCACATTGCACTAATATGGCATTAGAATCATGAGCATCACTGTGCACTGACATGGTATTAGAATAATTAGGATCACTGTACTGACATGGTAACAGAATCATCAGAATCACTGTGCACCGACATGGCATCAGGATCATTGGGATAAAAGTGTACCAACATGGCATCGGGTTCATTAGGATCACTGTGCACTGACATGGCATAAGGATCATTAGGATCACTGTGTACCAACATGGCATCAGATTCATTAGGATCACTGTGCACTAATATGGCATCACGATCATTAGGATCTCTATGCACCTGCATGGCATTAGTAGTGTTAGGATCACTGTGCAGTGACATAGCATTAGAATCATTAGAACAGTGTGCACTGACATTCCATTTGAGTCATTAAGATCAATGTGCACTGCCATAGCATTAGAATAATCTTGATCACTTTGCACTGGCATAGGAATAGAATGTTTTTGATGAATGTGCACTGGAATGACATTGAACCTTTATGATCACTGTGCAGTGACATGCCATCAGAATCATTGGGATCTATATGCATCTGCATGATGTTAGTATCATTGCTATCACTGTGCATTGATAAAGCATTTGAATAATTAGAACAGTGTGCACTGACATTGCATTAGAATCAGTAGGATCAATGTGCACTGCCATAGCATTAGAATCATCATGATCACTGTGCACAGGCATGGGATTAGAATCTTTAGGCTCACTGTTTACTGGCATGGCATGGAACCTTTAGGTTTACTAGACACTGGCATGGGATTATAATTACTGCACTGTGAATTAGCATCAGAATCATTAGGATCACTCTACATTGACATAGCAATAGAATTATCATGATCTCTGTCTACTGGTACTGTGTTAGAATCATCAGGATCACTATGCACCAATATGGCATCCAAATGATTAGGATGACCATACACTAAAATGGCATCTGATTCTTTAGTATCAGTGTGCACTGGCATGGGATTAAAATCATTAGTGTCACTGTGCTCTTTCCTGCCATTAGAATCATTAGGATCACTGTGCACTGATATGGCATTAGAATCATTCACATCACTGTGCACTGGCATGATATTACGATCATAAGAATTACTGCGCATTTTCATGGCATTAGAATTATTAGGGGCTCTGTGCACTGCCATGACATTAGAATCATTAGGATCACAGTGCAATTACATGGCATTAGTAACATTAGGATCATTATTCACTGACACAGCATTAGAATCAGGATCTGAGTGCTATGGCATAGCATTAGAATTATTAGGATCACAGTCCACTGGTAAGCCATTAGAATTATTAGGATCACTGTGCACTGGCATGGCATTAGTATCATTGGGATCACTCTGCACTGACACGGTATTAATATCATTATGATCCCTGTGCACTGACATGGCATTAGAATCATCAGGATAGCCATGCACCATCATGGCATCTGGATCATTAGGATCACTGTGCTCCAACAGTGCATCACATTTGCTAGAATCACTGTGCACTAACATTGCAAAAGAATCATTAGGATCACTGTGCACTGGGATGGCATTAGAATAATTAGGATCACTGTGCACTGAGATAGCATTAGAATCATTAGGAACACTTGGCACTGAAATGGAATCACAATCAACAGGATCACTATGCACTAGCATGAGATTAGAATCTTTAGGATCACTGTGCACTGGCATGGCATTGAACATTTAGGAACATTGTGCACTAGTATGCAATTAGAATCATTATGACCACGACACTCTGACTTGGCATCAGGATCATTCGGATCACTCTGCATTGGCATGGCATTAGTATCATTATGATCACTGAGCACTAGCATGGCATTAGAATCATTAGGATCACTGTGTACTGCCATGGCATTAGAATCATTGGGGTTACTTGCACTGGCATAACATTATGATCATTGGGGTCACTGCACGTTCATGGCATTAGAATCATTAGTATTACTATGCACCAAAACAGCATTAGAATCATTAGTATCACTATGCACTGACATGGCATTAGTGTCATTGGGATCCCTGTGCACTGACATGATATTAGAATAATCAGGATCACTGTACACTAATATGACATTAGAATCATCAGGATCACTGTGCACTGACATAGCATTAGAATAATAAACATCACTGTAGACTGACATAACATTAGAATGATTAGGATCAATACGCACTGACCGAGCATTAGAATCTTTGGGATCAATGTGCACTTTCATGGGATCAGAATCATCAGGATTATTGTGCATGGGCATGGTATCAGAATCATTAAGATCTCTGTGCACCTGCTTGACATTAGTATCATTAGGATCACTGTGCACTGACATAGCATAGAATCATTAGAATAGTTTGCACTGACATTTCATTAGAATCATTAGAGTAAGTGTGCACTGTCATGGCATTAGAATAATCAAGATCGCTGGCATAGGATAAGAATCCTTAGGGTCACTGTGCACTGGCATGGCAGTGAACCTTTAAGAACACTGTGTACTGACATGGCATTAAAATCATTATGATCACTCTGCTCTGACTGGGCATCAGAATCATTAGGAAGACTCTGCATTTGCATGACATTAGTATAATTATGAACACTGCCCACTGGCATGGTAGTGAAAGCATTAGCATCACTGTGCACTGTCATGGCATTAGAATCATTAGGATCACTGTGTACTTCATGGCCTTAGATTCATCATGATCTCAATGGACTGGCATTGGACTAGAATCATTAGGTTCACTGTGCATTTGTATGCTATTTGAATCATTCAAATCACTGTGTACAGGAATGCCATTAGTGACATTAGGATAACTATGCACCAACACAGCATACGAATCATCAAAATCTTTGTGCATTGATATGACATTAGAATAATCAGGATGTGCACTGACATGGCACTAGAATCATCAGGATCACAGTGTACTGACATGGCATTAGAATAATCAGATCACTGTTCACTGACATAGCACTAGAATGATTAGGATCACTGTGATCAGACCTAGCATAGAATCATTAGGACCACTTTGCTGTAATATGGCATCAGAATCATCAGGATCACTGCAAACTTGCATGGCATTAGAATCATCAGGCTCACTGTGCACTGACATGGCATTAAAATCATTAGGACCACATTGCACTAATATGGCATTAGAATCAGGATCACTGTGCACTGACATGGCATTAGAATCATTAGGATTACTGTACTGACATGGTATCAGAATCATCAGGATTACTGTGCACCGACATGGCATAAGGATCATTAGGATCACAGTGTACCAACATGGCATCAGATTCATTAGGATCACTGTGCACTGACATGGCATCAGGATCATTATGATCCCTATGCACCTGCATGGCATTAGTAGCATTAGGATCACTGTGCAGTGACTTAGCATTAGAATCATTTGAACAATGTGCACTGACATTCCATTTGAATCATTAAGATCAATGTGCACTGCCATGGCATTAGAATAATCATGATCACTTTGCACTGTCATAGGAATAGAATCTTTAGGATCACTTTTTACTGGCATGGCATTGAGCCTTTAGGTTCATTAATCACTGGCATGGGATTATAATTACTGTGCTGTGAATTGGCATCAGAATCATTAGGATCACTCTACATTGACATGGCAACAGAATTATCAGGATATCTGTCTACTGGCATGATGTTAAAATCATCAGGATCACTACGCACTAATATGGCATCCAAATGATTAAGATGATTGTGCACTAAAATGGCATCTGATTCATTAGGATCACTGTGCACTGACTTGGCATCAGAATCATTAGTATCAATGTGCACTGGCATGGGATTAGAATCATTATGGTCACTGTGCATGTTCATGCCATTAGAATTATTAGGATCACTGTGCACTGACATGGCATTAGAATCATGTGCATCACTGTGTACTGGCATGACATTATGATCATAAGAATCACTGTGCATTTTCATGGCATTGGAATCATTAGGGTATCTGTGCACTGCCATGGCACTAGAATCATTAGGATCACAGTGCAATAACATGGAATTAATAACATTAGGATCATTATGCACTGACACAGCATTTGAATCAAGATCTGGTTGCACTGGCACGGCATTAGAATCATTAGGATCACTCTGCACTGACACTGTATTAATATCATTATGATCCATGTGCACTGACATGATATTAGAATCATTAGGATCACAGTGAGCCATTAGAATTAATAGGATAACTGTGCACTGACATGGCATTAGCATCATTAGGATCACTCTGCACTGGAACGGTATTAATATCATTATGATCCCTGTGCACTGACATGGCATTAGAATCACCCCTCACTGATATGCCATTTGTATAATCAGGATCCATGTGCACTGACATGTCACTAGAATAATCAGGATCACTGTGCACTGACATGGCATTTGAATCATCAGGATAGCCATGCACCACCATGGTATCTGCATCATTAGGATCACTGTGCTCCAACACAGAATGACATTGACTAGGATCACTGTGCACTGGCATCAAAAAATAATCATTAGGATCACTGTGCACTGGGATGGAATCACAATAATCAGGATCACTGTGAACTAGCATGGGATTAGAATCTTTAGGATCACTGTGCACTGGCATGGCATTGAACCTTTAGGAATACTGTGCACTGACATGGCATTAGAATCACTATGACCACAGTGCTCTGACTTGGCATCAGAATCATTAGTATCATTCTGCATTGACATGGCACTAGTATCATTATGATCACTGTGCACTGGCATGGCATTAGAATCATTCGCATCAGTGTGCACTGACATGGCTTTAGAATCATTAGGATCACTATGACTCGCATGGCATTAGAATCATCATGATTTCAGTGCATTGGCATCTCTCCAAAATAATTAGGATCACAGTGCATTGTGATGCCATTAAAATCATTCAAATCACTGTGCATAAGAATGGCATTAGTAATATTAGGATAACTATGTATGGATATAACATAAGAATCATTATCGTCAGTGTGCACTGACATGACATTAAAATAATCATGATGTGGACTGAAATTACCTTGGAATCATCAAGATCACAGTGTACTGACATGGAATTAAAATAATCAGGATCATTGTACACTGACAAAGCATTGGAATGATTTGGATCAATGTGCACTGACCTAACAGTAAAATCATTAGTATCACTTTGCAATAATATGGTGTTAGAATCATCAGGATCACTATGCACTGGCATGGCAGTAGAATTGTTAGAACCACTTTACACTAGTATGGCATTAAAATCATCAGGATCACTGTACACTGACAGGGCATTAGAATCATTAAGATCACTGTGCACTGACATGACATCAGAGTCATCAGGATCACTATGCACTGACATGACATCAGGATCATTAGGATCACAGTGCACCAACATGGCTTCAGATTAAATAGTATCACAGTGCACTGACATAGCATCAGAATTATTAGGATCTCTATGCACCTGCATGCCACTAGTATCATTAAGATCACTCTGTACTGACATAGCATTAGATAATTAGAATAGAGTGTGCTGACATTGCATTACAATCACTAGTATCAATGTGTACTGCTATGGCATTAGAATCATCATGGTCACTGTGCACTAGCACAGGAATAGAATCTTTAGACATATTGTGCACTGGCATGTCATTAGAATTATTTGGATCAATGTGCACCAAAATGGTATTAGTATCAGTAGGATAGACATAACATTAGTATCATCAGAATCCCTGTCACTGACATGACATTGGTATCATTAGGATCAGTCTGCACTGACATGGTATTAGTATCATCAGGATCCCTGTGCATTGACATGACATTAGAATAATCAGGATCACTGTGCACTGACGTGGCATTAGAATCATCAGAGTCACCATGTACTGATGTAGCATTAGAATAATCAGGATCACTGTACACTGACATAGCATTAGAATGATTAGGATCAATGTGCAATGACATAGCATCATTAGGATCATTCTGCATTGGCATGGCATTAGAATCTTAGGGATCTGAGTGCACTCATGTTGCACTAGAATCATTAGGATCACTGTGCACTGGTATAGCATTACAGTCATCAGAATCACTTTGCAATGGCTTGACAATAAAATCATCAGGATCAGTGTACACTGGCATAGCAGTAGGATCTCTAGAATCACTGTACACTGGGATAGAATTAAAATCATTAGGAAGAATGTGCACTTCCATGGCATTAGAATCATATGGGTCACTGTCCTCTAGCATGGCAATAGAATGCTAACAATCACTGTGCCCTGGCATAACATTAGAATCATTAGGATCACCATGTACTGCCATGGCATTAGAATCATCGAGGGTACTGTGTACTGGCATGGCATTAGGATAATTGGGTGCACTGCACTTTTATGGGATTAGAATCATTAGGGTTACTATGCATGAAATGGCATTAGAATTATTAGGATCATTGTGCCATGGCATAGCATTAGGATCTTTAGAATTACTATGTACTGGGATGGAATTAGAATCATTAGGATGACTGTGCACTTGCATGGGATTAGAATCATTGCAATCACTGTAGCCTGGCATGGCATTAGAATCACTAGGATCAATGTGCACAGAAATGGCATTGGAATCATTAGGATCACTGTACACTGATATGACATTAGAGTCATAAGGATCACTGTGCACTGACATGGCATTAGAATCATCAGGATCACTGTGCACTGACCTGCATCAGAATCATTAGAATACTGTGCACTGATATGGCATTAGAATCATTAGGATCACTGCACACTGGCATGACATTAATATCATCAGGGTCCCTATGCACTGGCATATCATTAGAATCATCAGGATCACTCTACAGTGGCATGGCATTAGAATCTTTATGATCATTGTGCACTGGAATGGCATTAGAATCATTAGGCTCACTGTGCACTGCCATGTTGTAGAATCTTTGGGAATACTGTACAATGACATGGCATTAGAATCATTGAGGTCCCAGTGCACTGGCATGGCATTAGAATCATTAGGATCACTGTGCACCAACATGGCATTAACAACATTAGGATCACTATGAACTGACACAGCATTGGAATCATCATGATTTCTGTGCACTACCATGGCAATAGTGTCAGTAGGACCCTCTGCACTGACATGGCATTAGTATCATCACAAACCCTGTGCACTGACATGGCAATGAAATCATTAGAATCACTCCACATGGATAAGGCATTAGTGTCATCAGGTTCCCTGTGCACTGCCATGACATTAGAATAATTAGTATCACTGTGCACTGACATGGCTTTAGAATCATCAGGATAACAATACAATGACATGGCTTTAGGATCATTAGGAACACTTTGCTCAGACATGGCATCGAGAACAATGTGCACTGACATGGCATCAGAATCATTAGGATCTCTGTACTGGCATGTCATTAGTATCATTAGGATCATTGTGCACTGACATAGAATTAGAATAATTAGAATACTGTGAAATGACATGGCATTAGAATAATTAAGACCACTGTACACAGGCATGACATTAGGCTCATCATGATAACTTTTCAATGGCATGGCATTAGAATCATCAGGATCACTGTCCACCAGTATAGCATTAGGATGTTTAGAATCACTGTGCACTGTGATGGAATTAGAATCATAAGGATCACTGTGCTCTAACATGGAGTTAGAATCATTAGGATCATGTATCCTCACGTGGCATTAAAATTACTAGTATCATTGTGGACTGACATGGCATTAGAATCATTAGGATCACTGTAGAATGACATGGCTTTAGATTCATAAGGATCATTGTGCACTGAAATAGCAGTAGTATCATTAGGATCACTGTGCACTGGCATAATATTAGGGGTCTATATTAGATAATCGTACTTTCAAAAGTTCGAGTGTCATATGGTCAACACCACATGACGAACTTTTAAAAGTTTGGAAATCTAAAAAAAAAATAAATTACACAACTTACCTATCTGAACATTTTAAGCAGGGGTAAGTCCCCATGCACCCCCTCCCCCTGTTCTTTAAATATACCAACTCCAAGAACACACTACACTGCAGAAAAGTTAATCCTCCCATTCTGTGCTGTATGGAGGTCTCCGTTAAAGCATTCAAAATTTAAAAAATTCAATCATATCGTATCTGCCATCTGACAATCGAACTTTTGAAAGTTTGATCATTCAGTATAGACCCTGGTATTAGAATCCTAAAGATCACTGTGCCCTGGCATAACATTAGAATCATTAGAATCACTGTGCACTGCCATGGTTTTAGAATATTTGAGGTTACTGCAAAATGGCATGGCATTAGAATCATTGGGGTCACTGTGCACTGGTATGGCATTAGAATCATTATGATCACAGTGCACCAACATGGTATTAGTAGCATTAGGATCACTATGAACTGACACAGCATTGTAATCATCAAGATTTCTGTGCACTGCCATGGCAATACTCTCATTAGGACCCCTCTGCATTGGCATGGCATTAGTATCATCACTATCCCTGTGCACTGACATGGCATTAGAATCATTAGAATCACTCCACACTGATAAAGCATTAGTGTTATCACTTTCCCTGTGCACTGACATGACATTAGAATAATTAGGATCACTGTGCACTGACATAGCTTTAGAATCATCAGGATAACAATGCAATGGCATGGCTTCAGGGTCATTAGGATCACTGTGCTCAGACATGGCATCAGATTCATTAGGATCAATGTGCACTGAGATGGCATCAGAATCATTAGGATCTCTGCACTGGCATGTCATTAGTATCATTAAGATCACTGTGTTCTGACTTAGAATTAGAATCATTAGAATAGTGTGAACTGACATGGCATTAGAATCCTTAAGACTACTGTACACAGACATAGCATTAGACTCATAAGGATCACTTTTCAATGGCATGGCATTAGAATCATCAGGATCACAGTCCATTGGCATAGCACTAGGATGTTTAGAATCACTGTGCACTGCGATGGAATTAGAATCATAAGGATAACTGTGCTATAGTATGGCGTTAGAATCATTAGGATTGTGTACCCTCACGTGTCATTAAAATTATTAAGATCACTGTGGACTGACATAGCATTAGATCATTAGGATCACTGTGGACTGACATGGCTTTAGATTCATAAGGAACATTGTGCACTGAAATGGCATCTGAATCATTAGGATCACTGTACATTGGCATGGCATTAATATCATCAAGATCACTGTGCACTGACATATCATTAGAATCATCAGGATCACTGTTCACTGGCATGATATTAGAATCTTCAGGATCACTGTGCACTGGCATGGCATTAGAATCATTAGGATCACTGTGTACTGCCATGGCATAAGAATAATTGGGGTTACTGTGCACTGGCATGGCATTAAGATCATTGGGTGCCACTGCATGTTCATGGCATTAGAATCATTAGGATTACTATGCACCAAAATGGCATTAGAATCATTAGATCACTACGCACTGACATGGCATAAGAATCATTGGGATCACTGTGCACTGGGATGGACGTTTAATAATTAAGATCACTCTGCACTGCCATGGAATTAGAATAATTAGCATCACTGTGCATTGGATTGGCATTAGAATCATTACAATCTCTGTGCACTGGCATGGCATTAGAATCATTACAATATGAACTGGCAAGCCATTATAATTATTTGGACCACCATGCACTGAAATGGCATTAGAATAATTTGGATCACGCTGCACTGACATCGCATTAGTATCATCACTACCTCTATCACTGACATGTTATTACTGTCATTAGGATCATTATGCACTGACATGGCATTAGCGTAATTGGAATCCCTGTGCACTGACATGGCATTAGAATAATCAGGATCACTGTACACTGACATGACATTAGAATCATCAGGATCACTGTACACTGACATGACATTAGAATCATCAGGATCACTGTGCACTAACATAACAATAGAATAATAAACATCACTGTAGACTGACATAGCATTAGAATGATTAAAATCAATATGTACTGATCTAGCATTAGAATCATTAGGATCAATGTGCACTTTCATGGGATCAGAATCATCAGGATAACTGTGCACTGACATGGCATCAGAATCATTAAGATCTCTGTGCACCTGCTTGACACTAGTATCATTAGGATCACTGTGCTCTAACATAGCATAGACTCATTAGAATAGTGTGCACTGACATTCCATTAGAATCATTAGAGTCAGTGTGTACTGTCATGGCATTAGAATCATCAAGATTGTTGCACACTGGCATGGGATTAGAATTCTTAGGATCCTTGTGCACTGGCATGACATTATGATCATAAGGATCACTGTGCATTTTCATGGTATTAGAATCATTATGGTCTCTGTGCACTGCCATGGCATTAGAATCATTAGGATCACAGTGCAATTGCATGACATTATTAACATAAGGGTCATTATGCACTGACATAGCTTTAGAATCAAGATCTTAGTGCACTGGCATGACATTAGAATCATTATAATCACAGTGCACTGGTAAGCTATTAAAATTAATAGAATCACTGTGCACTGACATGGCATTAGTATCATTAGGATCACTCTGCACTGACACAGTATTAATATCATTATGAGCCCTGTGCCCTAACATTGCATTAGAATCATTAAAATCACCCTGCACTGATATGCCATTTGTATCATCAGGATTCCTGTGCACTGACATGTCAATAGAATAATCAGTATCAATGTGCACTGACATGGCATTAGAATCATTAGGATAGCCATGCACTATCATGACATCTGAATCAGTAGGATCACTGTGCTCCAACACGGCATCACATTCAATAGGATCACTGTGCACTGGCATCACAAAAGTATCATTAGGATCACTGTGCACTGGGACAGCATTAGAATAATTAGGATCACTGTGCACTGACATGGCATTAGAATCATTAGGATCACTTGGACTGAAATGGCATCACAGTCATCAGGATCACTGTGCACTAGCATGGGATTAGAATCTTTAGGATCACTGTGCACTGGCATGGCATTGAGCCTTTAGGAACACTGTGCACTGGCATGACATTAGAATCAGTATGACCACGGTGCTCTGACTTGGCATCAGAATCATTAGGATCACTCTGCATTGACATGGCATTACTATCATTACAATCACTGTGCACTGGCATGGCATTAGAATCATTCGCATTACTGTGTACTGACATCACTTTAGAATCATTAGGATCACTATGACTTGCATAGCATTAGAATCATCAGGATCTCAGTGCACTTGCATCTTGCCAGAATCATTAGGATCACCGTGCATTGGCATGCAATTAGAATAATTCAAATCACTGCACACAGGAATGGCATTAGCAATATTAGCATCACTATGCATGGACATAACATAATGATCATTATCGTCTGTGTGCACTGACATGACATTAGAATAACCAGGATGTGGACTGACATGGCATTGGAATCATCAGGATCACAGTATACTGACATGGCATTAAAATAATCAGGATTACTGTACACTGACATAGTAATAGTATTATTTGGATCAATGTGCACTGACCTAACAGTAAAATTATTAGTATCACTTTGCGTTAATATGGTGTTAGAATCATCAGGATCACTGTGCACTGACATGGCTTCAGAATCATCTGGATCACTGTACACTTGCATGGCATGAGAATCATCAGGATCACTCTGTACTGGCATGGCGATAGAATCATCAGGATCACTGTACACTGACATGGTGTAAGAATCATTAAGATCACTGTGCACTGACATGGCATTAGAATCAACAGGATCACTATTCACTGACATGACATCAGAATCATTATGATCCCTATGCACATGCATGTCATTAGTATTATTAGGATCACTTTGGACTGACATAGCATTAGATCATTAGAATAGTGTGCACTGACATTGCATTACAATCATTAGTATCAATGTGCACTGCCATGGCATTAGAATCATCATGATCACTGTGCACTGGCATGGGAATAGAAGCTTTAAAATCATTGTTCACTGGCATGACACTAAATTATGTGTATCACTGTGCACCACAATGGTATTAGTATCAGTAGGATTACTCTGCACGGAGATGGCATTTGTATCATCAGGATCACTGAGACTGACATGGCATTGGTATCATTAGGATCACTCTGCACTGTCATGGCATTAGTATCATCAGGATCCCTGTGCATTAACATGACATTAGAATAATAAGTATCACTGTGCACTGACGTGGCATTAGAATCATCAGAATCACATTGTACTGATATAGCTTGAGAATAATCAGGATCACTGTACTCTGACATAGCATTAAAATTATTAGGATCAATGTGCAATGATATAGCATCATTAGGATCATTCTGCACTGGCACGGCATTAAAATCTTAGGGATCTGAGTGCACTGGCATCGCACTACAACCATTAGGATCACTATGCACTGGCATGGCATTAGTATCATTACAATCATTAAAATATTGTGCAGTGACAAGGCAATAGAATCATTAAGACCACTGTGCACTGACATGGCATTACAGTCATCAGAATCACTTTGCAGTGGCATGGCAGCAGAATCATCAGGATCAATGTGCACTAGCATAGCATTAGGTTCTCTAGAATCACTGTGCACTGAGATGTAATCAGAATCATTAGGAAGACTGTGCACTTCCCTGGCATTAGAATAATCTGGGTCACAGTGCTCCAGGATGGCATTATAATCCTAATGATCACTGTGCCCTGGCATGACAATAGAATCATTAGGATCACTGTGTACTGCTATGGCATTAGAATCATCGGCATTCCTGTGCACTTTCATGGGATTAGAATCATTAGGATTACTATGCACAAAAATAGCAATAGAATTATTAGGATCTGTGTGCCCTGGCATAGCATTAGGATCTTTAGAATTACTATGTACTGGGATGGAATTAGAATAATTAGGATGACTGTGCACTTGCATGAGTTTAGAATCTTTACAATCACTGTGCACTGAATTAGCATTAGAGTCATAAGGATCACTGTGCACTGACATGGCATTAGAATCATCAGGATAGCCATGCACCATCATGGCATCTGGATCATTAGGATCACTTGCTCCAACACGGCATCACATTCACTAGGATCACTGTGCACTGGTATCACAAAAGAATCATTAGGATCACTGTGCACTGGGACATCTTTAGTGTAATTAGGATCACTGTGCACTGACATGGCATTAGAATCATTAGGATCACTTGACACTGAAATGGCGTCACAGTCATCAGGATCACTGTGGAGTAGCATGGGATTAGAATCTTTAGGAACACTGTGCACTGGCATGGCATTAGAATCAATATGACCATGGTGCTCTGGCTTGGCATCAGAATCATTAGGATCACTCTGCATTGACATGGCATTAGTATCATTACATGCACTGTGCACAGGCATGACATTAGAATAATTTGCATTACTGTGCACTGACATCGCTTTAGAATCATTAAGATCACTATGACTCACATGGCATTAGAATCATCATAATCTCAGTGCACTGGCATTTCTCCAGAATAATTATGATCATGGTGCATTGAGATGCCATTAGAATTATTTAAATCACTGTGCACAGGAATGGCATTAGCAACATTAGCATCACTATGCACGGATATAACATGAGAA
The DNA here is from genome assembly GCF_019279795.1 of Protopterus annectens. Lineage (NCBI taxonomy): Eukaryota > Metazoa > Chordata > Ceratodontiformes > Protopteridae > Protopterus > Protopterus annectens. Next base: position 778,600,540 of record NC_056749.1, on the reverse strand, counting down.
TCATTAACGTCTGTGTGCACTGACATGACATTAGAATAATCAGGATGTGGACTGACATGACATTGGAATCATCAGGATCACAGTATACTGACATGGCATTAAAATATTCAGGGTCACTGTACACTGACGTAGCATTAGAATGATTTGGATCAATGTGCACTGACCTAACAGTAAAATCATTAGTATCACTTTGCGCTAATTTGGTGTTAGAATCATCAGGATCACTGTGCACTGACATGGCTTTAGAATTATCAGGATCACTGCACACCTGCATGGCATAAGAAACATCAAGGTCACTGTGTACTAGCATGGCAATAGAATAATCAGGATCACTGTGTATTGGCATGACATTAGAATCATTAGTATCAATGTGCACTGCCATGAGATTAGAATCATCAGGATCACGGTACACTGGCATGGCATTAGAATCATTAGGACCACTTTACACTAGTATGGCATTAGGATCATCAGGATCACTGAACACTGACATGGCATTAGAATCACTAAGATCAGTGTGCACCGACATGGCATCAGAATCATCAGGATCACTATGCACTGACATGAGATCAGGATCATTAGGATCACTCTGTACCGACATGGCATCAGATTCATTAGGATCACTGTGCACTGAAATAGCATCAGAATCATTAGGATCTCTATGCACCTGCATGCCATTAGTATCATTAGGATCACTCTGCACTGACATTGGATTAGATCATTACAATAGTGTGCACTGACATTGCATTACAATCAATAGTATCAATGTGCATTGCCATGGTATTAGAATTGTGAATACTGGTAGAGATGGGTGAAGGCTGTCAGCCTAGCCAGATAGAATTGTGCAGATAATTCTATCATTTGTAAATACAAGCTTGTTTTTTTAAATGAAAGAATGAGCTGTAAAATGTTGAACTTAAAACAATGTGGCAACATTGCCCTCTGCTGTAAAGAAAGCTAAGTTAAGCATTTCTTGTTGGTCCTTTGAAATTAAAATTATTTCATGGCTGCCTTTGATGTTTACAAGTCGGCTCCAGTCCGGCTAGATAAAGGCTTCCTGCCTATTGTTTTAAGGCTAAAGTTAATGACCAGAATTTACATGTGGAATGTCCTTTATTGCTTTAAGTATAAAATAATGTAAATGTAGTTTCTGTTAGCCTGGGAACATGAGTAAAGTGTGAAATGATGTAATGTTTTATCAGAACTGTAGTTTCAATTTAAACAGTGAGAATCAGAGATTCTTAAGCATTTTTGTCTGAACATCCAACTCAGCACTCTGCCTGTCATCTTATGTAAGTTATTTTAGAAGTGTGTTTTCTTGTAGAAATAGCTAGGACTATAAAGATTAGACTAAGTGTTTTTTTCTGTGATGTCAGAACTGTACTACTGATTTATTTTAAGTATTTCTGTGAGATCTCTGAACTCCTGACTAGCACTGACTGTGTAGTAGAAAATATTGTCTTGTGGTTTTAATTATTTATTATTAAATATTTTAAAACCTTTTAACTGTGGCTGGTTTGTGTAGAGATAATTTAAGCTCTAGAGTACATTGCATATTTATAGAGTTTACTGACCAAGTCTCTCTAATAAGCCTTGAGTCTGTTTAAGTCATACTACCAATTGGATAATAATATTGCACACTCATAATTGGACACCCTTTTAAGGGCCTTTGAGTAGCTGATAATTATTAGCTGGGTGGTGGCAAGTGGTACTACCGTATAGTCTGGGTAAAGGGGGCACAGCTGGAGAACCTGTGCCAGCCTCCCCCAGAAGTGTCTGTGTGGTTGTGTAAACTCGTATCTCAAAGTGTGTGTGTGAGCTACTTGGGCGGGGACACGAAGCACTGGTTGGACAGAGAGGGTTATGGAAATTTTAGCTTGCACAGCTAGGCTGAGATCTGGACCCTATAGCTGTGCCAGTGGGGAGTCATACTGGGGACCTGGGGAGCAAGGGAGTGACCAGCCCTGGACTGACTGTGATCTCTGTGTGTTCTTAAGGGAAATTGCACTTTACTGTGTGTATTTGTTATCCTTTCCTCCTCCTACATGAGACACCCCTCTCTGGAGTTAGTGGTGAGGATTGAGGCTCCTTGATTGCTGGGCCAGTGCACAGGCGTCACATATTAATTGGTGGCAGTGGTTGGGATATCCACACATTAATTGGTGGCAGTGGTGGGATATCTACCTCATATTAATTGGTAGCAGTGGTTGGGATATCCTAACAATTGTGTTTGGCAGAGGTGGAATATCCACATCACATATTAATTACTTGGCAAATACTAATTGGCTTGTAGTGGTGTAGGTAGAGTCAAACCTGTAGCTTGTGTACAGTGAGCTTTGAAGTTGTTTTGTACTCTAAATTAGCCATGCAGTGAATACTCAGAGTTCAGATCACAATTGTTTTATTTCTTTTGTTAGCTTAGTTAGTCAGGGTGAGCAGACAGAATGTTAGCAGAGGAGTATGGAAAGCTGACAAGGAGCCAGCTGGCAGATATGTGCCAAATCTGGGGACTGGTGCATAGAAACCCGACTAAGGCAGCCCTGATTGCAGCCTTGGTTACAGTTGTATCAGAAAACAGCAACCATGTGGACAATCAGACTGGCATTGGAGATATAATTTCCTCAGAGAATGGACAGCTCAACCTTTCTGCGGTGGACTTAAAAATCCAGCTGGAGCTAAAGAGACTTGAGTTGGTGGCCAAGTGTGTGGAATTAGAAGCAAATGAGAGACTGTGACATTTGCAGGCTGAGGAGAATGAGAAATTATTATGTGTGCAAGCTGAGGAACCAGAGAGGCAGAGGCAGCATGAGAAGGAGATGCTGACTCTTCGTCAGAGTCATGGAGGTAATGGGGAAGGGAATAACTGAACCCCAGAAGCAGAAAAGGTCAGTAAATTTCTTCTGCAGTTTATAGAGGGGGATCATTTTGATAGTTTCATTCATATGTTTGAGAGGGTATGTAAATAATATGAAGTTGACCAAGGGCTCTGGGTACGGTTCCTGACCCCCTTACTCCATGGTAAAGCTGTAACTGTTCTGTCCAAAATGTCTGATGTTGCATGTTTTGATTATACTGCTGTAAATAAATGTCTTTTAGAACTGTTTAAGTTGACACCTGAAACATATAGGAAAAAGTTTCATGAGCATAGACGCAAGGCTGATGAAAGTGTGTGTGAATATGTTGTTGAATTAAGCACTTTATTCCATAGGTGGGTGAGTGGATGTCAGGTCACCACTTCTGATGGGCTGCCATACCTTTTGGTGAGGGAACAAGCCCTTAGCACTTTGCCTGAGGGTATGAGGATCTGGTTAGCTGATAGACAATGTGCTGTTTCAGATGAGTTGGGGAAGAAGGGAGATCTATTCCTGGCAAGCAGCACAGGAAGAGGACCCCCAGTACTGCTCATGGGTCTAAAGAAACCCATGGTGGGTAGCACAGACTGCCACAACAGAATCTGCCAGTAGCAGGGGAAGCCACTAGTCCAGGTACATGTCCAGGAGCCAGGGTTAAATATTTTGAATGCAACCAGTGGGACCATGTGGCATACAGGTGTCCATGGAGGCAAGGTTGGGAACAAACGGTGAGGGAGCCAGTAAGTGGGAAAGACAAAATGCCAATAGTAGGTTGTCTTGAGACAACAGGGGTACCAAACTACCATCCTGCAGATGTCCTGATAGGGAAGGATTTGGATGAGGCAGTACCATGTGCTTATGCAGTTATACACAGTCAGGCTAGGAGACAAGCATGTGGGTCTGGTAGCCTGTGCGAGACCCAGACAGACTGCATACTTGCAGCCAGGACTGGTGAGGTGGTTACTTCAGGGAGGGAGCTACTCCATAGCAGTGAAACTGAAGGTGAGCCACAGCTGCTTGTGAGTACTGATGTTCCCTTGGACAGAGTGACTGCAAAGATAGAGGTGAGTAGTAGTATCCAGGCTGACAGTGAGGCACCACTGTCAGAGGATGCCAGTCTTCCTGTGGAAGGGGAGCTGGGAAGGGTTACAAGGAGGGAGTTGAGACAGGCTCAGCTCTCAGACCCTACATTGCAAGGCCTGAGACAGGTAGCTAGGGAGGCACCTGATTCTCAAGGAAAGGGGGAATCTGTATACTGGGACAAATGGTTACTCTACAGAGAGTAGACCCCTGAGGAAGGGAGGTCTAGAAGGTGAGAGAGTACAGCAGTTGGTAGTGCCTAGAGCCTACTGTCTGGCACTTCTAGCCATAGCCCATGATATTCCCTTTGCAGGTCATATGGGCATAAAACATACAAAGGGACTTATTATGCAGAGCTTCAATTGGCCTGGAATTTCCATAGATGTAACAGGGTACTGCAGGACCTGTGAGCAGTGCCAAAAGGTAGGCAAGGCAGGAGACAAGGTGAGAGCTCCTTTGATGCCTTTGCCTGTGATTGAGGAGTCATTGCAGAGGGTAGCTATGGATAGTGTGGGTCCTCTGAGTACCTCAAGTTCAACAGGGAAAAAGTATATCCTAGTGGTAGTGGATTATGCTACATGATACCCTGAGGCAGTGGCTTTGATTGTCTTCCATTGAGGCAGAGAAGGTGGCAAATACATTGTTAGAGATTTTCAGCAGGGTAGGCTTCCCAAAAGAAATACTGACTGACAGAGGTGCCAATTTCATGTCAGACTTGCTGGCTTGTCTGTGGAAGTCCTGTGGGATGAAGCACATGAAGACCACCCCTACCATCCCCAGCCTAATGGTCTTGTTGAGAGGTTAAAACTCTACAATCAAGTCCATGCTGCAGGCATTTGCAGATCAGTTTATGAGGGAGTGAGACAAATATTTGCCCCATTTGTTGTTTGCTTACAGAGAGGTTCACCAGCAATCCACAGTTTTTTCACCCTTTGAGTTGTATGGGCATAGGGTGAGGGGACCTCTAGATTTAATTCTAGATGAGTGTGAAGTTGAGTGCAAGTCTCACAAGGATTCTGTTGTGGCACATATCCTAAACCTCAGGAAAAGGCTCAGGGAACTCATGACCTTGGCCCAGGAGAACCTGGCAGAAGCCCAACAACAGAAAAAGGTGTGGTATGACAGGAATGCTCAAGCTAGAGAGTATGCTGCAGGGCAGCAGGTAATGGTTCTCATTCCTGTCAGACACAACAAGCTGCAAACAGCTTGGGAGGGTCCCTACAAGGTGGAAAGAAAGGTAAGTGATGTTAACTACATGGTGGAACTGCTAGGCAGACAGCAGGGGCACAAATTGTACCATGTTAACATGATGAAACCTTACCATGATAGGGAGGCCCTTGTGCTGAGCATTTGCAGTGGATTGTAGGAGGAGTCTGAGGGAGATCTGTGGACTGATCTCCTCAGTGACTCTCGGGCTGACACCTCAGTGGAAGGGGTAACAATGTCCCAGCAGCTATCTCTTACCCAGGTTCGAGAAATCTGAGCAGTTTTGCAGGAATTTGAGGACATGTTCACCGGGAAAGCAGGGTGCACCCACCTAGTGCAGCACCAGGTGGATACAGGACCCCAAAGGCCTATTAGGCAGGCCTCTTATAGGGTGCCTGAGAGAGTCAGGCAGACCCTGAGGGAGGAGTTACAGGAGATGTTGGAACGAGGGGTGATTCAAGAGTCCAACAGTCCCTGGGTTTCCCCAGTGGTGCTGGTACCACAGAAGGATGGCAGCACCAGGTTCTGTGTGGACTACAGGAAATTAAATAGTCACACAGACGTGGATGTTTACCCCATGCATAGGACAGATGAGGCCCTAGAGCAGCTGGGTGGGGGCTAGGTATCTTACAACCATTGATCTTACCAAGGGTTACTGGCAGGTGCCCTTGAATCTTAGTGCTAGAGAGAAGTCAGCCTGTGCGGCTCCTTTTAGCTTGTATGAGTTCACAAAGATGCATTTGGGATGAAGAATGCCCCAGCAACTTTCCAGATGCTGGTAGATAATATCCTAGCTGGAGCAGGAGGGTTTGCCCTTGCTTACCTAGATGATATTGCCATCTACAGCCATTCCTGGTCAGAGCACCTTCAGCATGTCAGGGAGGTGCTGGGCAGACTACAGAGGTCAGGGTTGACCATTAAGCCAAGCAAATGTCAGGTGGGTATGGTGGAGGTCTCCTACCTAGGACATAGAGAGGAGAGTGGTAAGATAAGGTCAGAACCTGCCAAGGTGGAAGCCATTTAGGCATGGCCTGCACCTGTTACTAAAAAACAGGTGACGGCATTTTAGGGACAGCATGGTACTACAGTAAGTTCGTCCCCAGTTATAGTACCATAGCTGCTCCCCTCACAGACCTGACAAGGAAGAACAGGCCAGATAAGGTAGTGTGGACCCCAGCATGTGAGCAGGCATTCCAGAAGCTTAAAGAAGCTTTGGAAGGACCCCATGTGTTAGCCAGTCCAGATTACAGCAAATAATTTGTTGTGCAGGTGGATGCTTCAAACCATGGAGTGGGAGCTGAACTTAGCCAGATTTCTTCAGATGGGAAAGAGCATCCAGTGGTTTATCTCAGTTGTAGGCTCCAACCCAGGGAGGAATGCTATGCAGCTGTAGAAAAGGAATGTCTAGCCATAGTGTGGGCACTGCAGAAACTTCAGCCTTATCTGTATGGAAGAAAATTCACTGTTATGACAGATCACAACCCTCTAACATGATTAAACAGAGCCAGTCAGCAAAATGCCAAGTTGCTAAGATGGATCCTGGGGCTGCAAGCATATGATATGTCAGTGCAGCACTGCAGTGGGGTTAGCAATGCCAATGCAGATGGGGTCTCAAGACAGGGAATGGGATAGGTATACTCAGATAGACCTAACCCTCTCAAGTGGTGTTTCTCATTGGTCACTTGAAAAACTAGCTTGAATTCTCTGGGGGGAGGGGGAGAAATGTGAAGACTGTTAGAGATTGGTGAAGGCCACCAGCCTAACCATATAAAATTGTGCAGATAATTCTATCATATGTAAATATGAATGTTGAACTACAAGCTTGTTTTTTTTTTTAAATGAAAGAATGTGCTGTGAAATGTTGAACTTAAAACAATGTGGCAACATTGCTCTCTGCTGTAAAGAAAGCTAAGTCAAGCATTTCTTGTTGGTCCTTTGAAATTAAAATTATTTCATGGCTGCCTTTGATGTTTACAAGTCGGTTCCAGTCCGGCTAGATGAAGGCTTCCTGCCTATTGTTTTAAGGCTAAAGTTAATGACCAGAATTTACATGTGGAATGTCCTTTATTGCTCTAAGTGTAAAAGAATGTAAATGCAGTTTCTGTCAGCCTGGGAACACCAGGAAAGTGTGAGATGATATAATGTTTTATCAGAACTGCAGTTTCAATTTAAACATTGAGAACCAGAGATTATTAAGCATTTTTGTCTGAACATCCAACTCGGCACTCTGCCTGTTGTCTTATGTAAGCTATTTTAGAAGTATGTTTTCTTGTAGAAATAGCTAGGACTATAAAGATTTGACTAAGTGTTTTTTATGTGATGTCAGAACTGTACTACTGATTTATTTTAAGTATTTCTGTGTGATCTCTGAACTCTTGACTAGCACTGACTGTGTAGTAGAAAGTATTCCCTTCTGGTTTTAATTATTTATTATTAAATATTTTAAAACCTTTTAACTGTGGCTGGTTTGTGCAGAGATAATTTAAGCTCTAGAGTACATTGCATATTTATAGAGTTTACTGACCAAGTCACTCTAATAAGCCTTGAGACTGTTTAAGTCATACCAATTGGATAATAATATTGCACAGTAGTAAATGGACACCCTTTTAAGGGCCTTTGAGTAGCTGATAATTATTAGCTGGGTGGTGGCAAGTGGTACTACAGTATAGTCTGGGTAAAAGGGGAACCCTGGAGAACCTGCACTAGCCTTCCCCAGAAGTGTCTGTGTGGTTGTGTAAACTCCTATCTCAAAGTGTGTGTGTGTGTCAGCTACTTGGGCAGGGACATAAAGCACTGGGTGGACAGAGAGGGTGCTGGAGATTTTAGCTTGCCCAGCTAGCCTGAGATATGGACCCTATAGCTGTGCCAGTGGGGAATCTTATTGGGGACCTGAGGAACAAGGGAGCGACCAGCCCCAGACTGACTGTGATCTCTGTGTGCTCTTAAGGGAAATTGCACTTTACTATGTGCATTTGTTATCCTTTCCTCCTATATGAGATGCCCCTCTCTGGTGCTAGTGGTGAGGATTGAGGCTCCTTGATTGCTTGGCCAGTACATAGGCATCGCAAGAATCATCATGATCATTGTGCACTGGCATGGGAATAGAATCTTTGAAACATTGTACACTGGCATGGCATTAGAATTATTTGGATCACTGTGCACCAAAATGGTATTAGTATCAGTAGGATCACTCTGTAATTACATGGCATTAGTATCATCAGGATCCCTGTCACTGACATGGCATTGGTATCATTAGGATCACTCTACACTGACATGGCATTAGTATCATCAGGATCCCTGTCATTGACATGGCATTGGTATCATTAGGATCACTCTTCACTGACATGGCATTAGTATCATCAGGATCCCTGTGCATTGACATGACATTAGAATACACAAAAAAGAGACCAGCACCCGGAAGGCAAGAGCAAGGAAATTTTAATAGGAACCACATTAGAATAATCAGGATAACTGTGCACTGCACTGGCATTAGAATCATCAGAATCACAGTGTACGAACATAGCATTAGACTAATCAGGATCACTGTACACTGACATAGCATTAGAAGGATTAGGATCAATGTGAAATGACATAGCATCATTAGGATCATTCTGCAATGACAGGAAATTAGAATCTTAGGGATCTGAGTGCACTCGTGTCGCACTAGAATCATTAGGATCACTGTGCACTGACATGGCATTAGTATCATTAGGATCACTGTGCATTGACATAGAATTACAATCATTAGAATATTGTGCACTGACAAGGCAAGAGAATCATTAAGACCACTGTGCACAGGCATAGCATTACAGTCATCAGAATCACTTTGCAACGGTACGGCATTAGAATCATCAGGATCAGTGTGCACTGGCATAGTATTAGGATCTCTAGTATCATTGGACACTGGGATGGAATTAAAATCATTAGGAAGAATGTGCACTTCTATGGCATTAGAATCATCTAGGTCACAGTCCTCTAGCATGGCATTAGAATGCTAAGGATAACTGTGCCCTGGCATGACATTAGAATCATTAGGATTACTGTGTACTGCCATGGCATTAGACTCATTGTGGTTACTGTGCACTGGCATGGCATTAGGATCATTTGTTTCACTGCACTTTCATGGGATTAGAATCATTAGAGTTACTATTCATGAAAAATGGCATTATAATTGTTAGGATCACTGTGCCCTGGCATTGCATTAGGATCTTTACAATTACTATGTACTGAGATGAAATTAGAATCATTAGGATGACTGTGCACTTGCATGGGATTAAAATCATTATGATCACTGAACCCTGGCATGCCATTAGAATCACTAGGATCGATGTGCACAAAAATGGCATTGGAATCATTAGGACCACTGCGCACTGACATGGAATTAGAGTCATAAGGATCACTCTGCACTGACATGTATCAGAAGCATTAGAATTCTGTGCACTGATATGGCATTGCAATCATTATGATCTCTACACACTGGCATGGCATTAATATCATTGGGATCCCTGTGCACTGGCATATCATTAAAATCATCAGGATCACTGTGCAGTGGTATGGCATTAGAATCTTTAGGATCACTGTGCACTGAAATGTCATTAAAATCATTAGGCTCACTGTGCACTGCCATGGTGTAGAATCATTGAGGATAGTGTACAATGGCATGGCATTAGAATCATTAGGATCACTGTGCACCAACATGGCATTAGTAACATTAGGATCACTATGAACTGACACAGCATTGGAATCATCAAGATTTTAGGATCACTATGAACTGACACAGCATTGGAATCATCAAGATTTGTGTGCACTGCCATGGTAATAGTATCTGTAGGACCCCTCTGCACTGACATGGCATTAGTATCATCACAATCCCTGTGCACTGGCATGGCATTGGAATCATTAGAATTACTCCTCACTGATAAAGCATCAATGTCATCAGGTTCACTGTGCACTGACATGACATTAGAATAATTAGGATCACTATGCACTGACATGGCTTTAAAACCATCAGGATAACAATGCAATGACATGGCTTCAGGATCATTAGGATCACTGTGCTTAGACATGGCATCAGATTCATTAGGATCAATGTGCACTAACACGGCATCAGAATCATTAGGATCTCTGCACTGGCATGTCATTAGTATCATTAAGATCACTGTGCTGTGACGTAGAATTAGAATCATTAGAATACTGTGACCTGACATGGCATTAGAATCATTAAGACCACTGTACACAGACATGGCATTAGACTAATCAGGATCACTTTTCATTGGCATGGGATTAGAATCATCAGGATCACAGTCCACTGGCATAACATTATGATGTTTAGTATCACTGTGCACTGTGATGGAATTAGAATCATAAGCACCACTGTACTCTAGCATGGCATTAGAATCATTAGGATCATGTACCCTTACATGGCATTAAAATTGCTAGGATCACTGTGGACTGACATGGCTTTAGATTCATAAAGATCATTGTGCATCTAAATGGCATTCAAATAATTAGGATCACTGTGCATTTACATGGCATTAATATCATCAGCATCACTGTGCACTGACATATCATTAGAATCATCAGGATCACTGTTTACTCTCATGGAATTAGAATCTTTTGGATCACTCTGCACTGGCATGATATTAGAATCTTCAGGATCACTGTGCATTGTTGTGGCATTAGAATCATCCTAAGGATCACTGTGCCCCGACATGACATTAGAATCATTATGATCATTGTGTACTGCCATGAAATTAGAATTATTGGAGTTACTGTGCACTGGCATGGCATTAGGATGATTAGGATTACTATGCACCAACATTACATCAGAATCATTAGGATCACTGCACACTGGCATAAGAATCATTAGGATCACTGTGCACTGGGATGGAATTATAATAATTAATATCACTCTGTGCTGACATGGCACTAGAATAATTAGCATCAGTGTGCATTGGCTTGGCATTAGAATCATTACAATCTCTGTGCACTGGCATGAGATTAGTATCATTAGGACCACTATGCACTGGCAAGGCATTAGAATTATTTGGACAACCGTGCACTGAATGGCATTAGAATCATTAGGATCACTCTGCCCTGACATGTCAATAGTGTCATCACAATCTCTATCGCTGACATGTTATTACTGTTATTAGGATCACTATGAACTGACATGGCATTAGTGTCATTGAGATCCCTGTGCAATGACATGACATTAGAATAATCAGGATCACTGTACACTGACATGACATTAGAATAATCAGGATCACTGTGCACTGACATAACAATAGAATATTAAGCATCACTGTAGATTAACATAGCATTAGAATGATTAGGATCAATGTGCACTGACCTAGCAATTGAATCACTAGGATCAATGTGCACTTTCATGGGATCAGAATCATCAGGATAATTGTGTACTGACATGGCATCAGAATCATTAAGATCTCTGTGCACCTGCTTGACATTAGTATCATTAGGATCAATGTGCACTGACATAGCATAGAATCATTAGAATATTGTGCACTGACATTCCAGTAGAATCATTAGAGTCAGTGTGCACTGTCATGGCATTAGAATCATCAAGATCGCTGTACTCTGGTATGGGATTAGAATCCTTAGGATCACTGTGCACTGACATGCCATCAGAATCATTAGGATGTACATGCACCTGGAATGTGTTAGGATCACTGCAATCACTGTGCACTGACATAGCATTAGAATCATTAGAACAGTGTGCACTGGCATTGCATTAGAATCACTAGGATCAATGTACACTGCCATAGCATTAGAATCATCATGATCACTGTGCACAGGCATGGTATTAGAATCTTTAGGATCACTGTTTACTGGCATGGCATTAAACCTTTAGGTTCACTGGGCATTGGCATGGGATTAGAATCATTATAATTAGTGTGCTGTGAATTGGCATCAGAATCATTAAGATCACTCTACATTGACATGGCAATAGAATTATCAGGAACTCTGTGTACTGGCATAGGATTAGAATCATCAGGATCACTATGCACTGATATGACATCCAAATGATTAGGATGACTGTGCACTAAAATGGCATCTGATTCATTAGAATCATTGTGCACTGACTTGGCATCAGAATCATAGTGTCAATGTGCATTGGCATGTGATTAGAATCATTAGGTTCACTGTGCACTTTCATGTCATTAAAATAATTAGAATCACTGTGCACTGACATGGCATTAGAATAATTCGCATCACTGTGCACTGACATGACATTAATATAATAAGGGTATCTGTGCATTTTCTTGGCATTAGAATCATGAGGGTCTCTGTGCACTGTCATGGCATTAGAATAATTAGAATCACAGTGCAATGACATGGCGTTAGTAAGATTAGGATAATTTTACACTGACATAGCATTAGAATCAAGATCTGAGTGCACTGGCATGACATTAGAATCATTAGGATCACAGTGCACTGGTAAGCCATTAGAATTAATAGGATCACTGTGCACTGACATGGCATTAGTATCATTAGGATTGCTCTGCACTGACACGGTATTAACATCATTATGATCCCTGTATAGCATTAAAATCATTAGAACAGTGTGCACTGGCATTGCATTAGAATCAGTAGGATCAATATACACTGCCATAGCATTAGAATCATCATGATCACTGTGACCAGGCATGGGATTAGAATCTTTAGGATCACTGTTTACTGGCATGGCATTGAACCTTTAGGTTTGCTGGGTACTGGCATATGATTAGCATCATTATAATTACTGTGCTGTGAATTGGTATCAGAATCATTAGGATCACTCTACAATGAAATGGCAATAGAATTATCAAGATCTCTGTCTATTGGCATGGGATTAGAATCATCAGGATCACTATGCACCAATATGACATCCAAATGATTAGGATGACTGTGCACTAAAATGGCATCTGATTCATTAGGATCACTGTGCACTGCCTTGGCATCAGAATCATTAGTATCAATGTGCACTGGCATGGAATTAGAATCATTAGTGTCACTGTGCACTTTCATACCATTAGAATCATTAGGATCACTGTGCACTGACATGGCATTTGAATAATATGCATCACTGTGCACTGGCATGACATTATGATCATAAGGATCAGTATGCATTTTCATGGCATTAGAATCGTTATGGTCTCTGTGCATTGCCATGGCATTAGAATCATTAGAATCACAGTGCAATGACAAGGCATTAGTAAAATTAGGATCATTTTGCACCGACATAGTATTAGAATCAAGATCTGAGTGCACTGACATGGCATTAGAATCATTGGGATCACAGTGCAGTGGTAAGCCATTAGAATTAATAGGATCACTGTGCATTGATGTGGCATTAGTATCATTAGGATCACTCTGCATTGACACGGTATTAACATCATTATGATCTCTGTATACTGACATAGCATTAGAATCATTAGAATCACCCCACACTGATATGCCATTTCTATCATAAGGATCCCTGTGCACTGACATGTGAATAGAATAATCAGGATCACTGTGCACTGACATGGCATTGGACATCAGGATAGCCATACACCATCATGGCATCTGGTCATTAGGATCACTGTGCTCCAACACGGCTTCACATTCACTAGGATCACTGTGCAATGGCATCACAAAATAATTATTAGGATCACTGTGCACTGGGATAGCATTAGAATCATTGGGATCACTGTGCACTGACATGGCATTAGAATCATTAGGATCACATGGCACTGAAATGGCATCACAATCATGAGGATCACTGTACACTAGCATGGGATTAGAATCTTTAGTGTCTCTGTGAAATGTCACGGCATTGAACCTTTAGGAACACTGCACTGGCATGAAATTAGAATCATTATGACCACTGTGCTCTGACTTGGCATCAGAATCATTAGGATCACTCTGCATTGACATGGCATTAGTATCATTACGATAACTATGACTCACATGGCATTCGAATCTTCATGATCTTAGTGCACTGGCATCTCTCTAGAATAATTAGGATCACAGTGCATTGGGGTGCCATTAGAATTATTCAAATCACTGTGCACAAGAATGGCATTAGTAACATTAGGATCGCTATGCTTGGATATAACATAAGAATCATTAATGTCTGTGTGCACTGACATGACATTAGAATAATCAGGATGTGGACTGGCATGGCATTGGAATCATCAAGATCACAGTATACTAACATGGCATTAAAATAATCAGGATCACTGTACACTGACATAGCATTAGAATGATTTGGTCAATGTGCACTGACCTAGCAGTAAAATCATTAGTATCACTTTGCACTAATATGGTATTAGAATCATCAGGATCACTGTGCACTGACATGACTACAAAATTATCAGCATCACTGCGCACTTGCATGGCATCAGAATCATCATGGTCACTGTGTACTAGCATGGCAATAGAATCATCAGGATCACTGTGCAATGGCATGGTATTAGAATCATTAGGATCACTTTACACTAGTATGGCATTTGGAAGCATCAGGATCCCTGTACACTGACATGGCATTAAGATCACTGTGCACCAACATGACATCAGATTTATTAGGATAATTGTGCACTGACATAGCATCAGAATCATTAGGATTTCTATGGACCTGCATGCCATTAGTATCATTAGGATCACTCTGCACTGACATAGGATTAGATAATTAGAATAGTGTGCAATGACATTGCATTACAATCATTTGTATCAATGCACATTTCCATGGGATTAGAATCATCATGATCTCTGTCCACTGGCATGGGAATAGAATCTTTGAAACATTGTGCACTGGCATGACATTAGAATTATTTGGATCACTGTGCACCAAAATGGTATTAGTATCCGTAGGATCACTCTGCACTGACATGGCATTAGTATCATCAGAATCCCTGTCACTGACATGGCATTGGTATCACTAGGATCACTCTTCACTGACATGGCACTAGTATCACCAGGATCCCTGTGCATTGACATGACATTAGAATAATCAGGATCACTGTGTACTGACATAGCATTAGAAAGATTAGGATCAATGTGTAATGACATAGCATCATTAGGATCATTCTACACTGGCATGGCATTAGAATCTTAGGGATCTGAGTGCACTCATGTCACACTAGAATCATTAGGACCACTGTGCACTGGCATGGCATTAGTATCATTAGGATCACTGTGCACTGATATAGACTTACAAGCAATAGAATATTGTGCACTGACAAGGCAATAGAATCATTAAGACCACTGCTCACAGGCATAGCATTACAGTTATCAGAATCACTTTGCAATAGCATGACATTAGAATCATCAGGATCAGTGTGCACTGGCATAGCATTAGGATCTCTAGTATCACTGTGCAGTGGGATGGAATTAAAATCATTAGGAAGAATGTGCACGTCCGTGGCATTAGCATCATCTGGGTCACTGTCCTCTGGCATGGCATTAGAATGCTAAGGATCACTGTGCCCTGGCATGACATTCGAATCATTAGGGTTACTGTGTACTGCCATGGCATTAGAATCATTGGGGTTACTCTGCACTGGCATGGCATTAGGATCATTTGGTTCACTGCACTTTCATGGGATTAGAATCATTAGGGTTACTATGCATGAAAATGGGATTATAATTATTAGGATCACTGTGCCCTGGCATAGCATTAGGATCTTTAGACTTACTATGTACTGGGATGAAATTAGAATCATTAGGATGACTGTGCACTTGCATGGGATTAAAATCATTATGATCACTTAACCCTGGCATGCCATTAGAATCACTAGGATCGATGTGCAGAAAAATGGCATTGGAATCATTAGGACCACTGTGCACTGACATGGAATTAGAGTAATAAGGATCACTCTGCACTGACATGTATCAGAAGCATTAGAATTCTGTGCACTGATATTGCATTAGAATCATTATGATCTCTACACACTGGCATGGCATTAATATCATTGGGATCCCTGTGCACTGGCATATCATTAAAATCATCAGGATCACTGTGCAGTGGCATGACATTAGAATCTTTAGGATCATTGTGCACTGAAATGTCATTAAAATCATTAGGCTCACTGTGCACTGCCATGGTGTAGAATCTTTGAGGATAGTGTACAGTGGCATGTCATTAGAATCATTAGGATCACTGTGCACCAACATGGCATTAGTAACATTAGGATCACTATGAACTAACACAGCATTGGAATCATCAAGATTTTAGTATCACTATGAACTGACACAGCATTGGAATCATCAATATTTATGTGCACTGCCATGGTAATAGTATCTGAAGGACCCCTCTGCACTGACATGGCATTAGTATCATCACAATCCCTGTGCACTGGCATGGCATTGGAATTATTAGAATTACTCCTCACTGATAAAGCATCAATGTCATCAGGTTCACTGTGCACTGACATGACATTAGAATAGTTAGGATCACTGTGCACTGACATGGCTTTAAAATCATCAGGATAACAATGCAATGACATGGCTTCAGGATCATTTGGATCACTGTGCTCAGACATGGCATCAGATTCATTAGGATCAATGTGCACTGACACAGTATCAGAATCATTAGGATCTCTGCACTGCCATGCCATTAGTATCATTAAGATCACTGTGCTGTGACGTAGAATTAGAATCATTAGAATACTGTGACCTGACATAGCATTAGAATAATTAAGACCACTGTACACAGACATGGCATTAGACTAATCAGGGTCACTTTTCATTGGCATGGGATTAGAAGCATCAGGATCCCTGTACACTGACATGGCATTAAGATCACTGTGCACCGACATGGCATCAGATTCATTAGGATAATTGTGCACTGACATAGCATCAGAATCATTAGGATTTCTACGGACCTGCATGCCATTAGTATCATTAGGATCACTCTGCACTGACATAGGATTAGATCATTAGAATAGTGTCCACTGACATTGCATTACAATCATTAGTATCAATGTACACTGCCATGGTATTAGAATCATCAGGATCACTGTGCACTGGCATGGCATTAGAGTTATTAGGACCACTTTACATTAGTATGGCATTAGAATCATCAAGATCACTGTACACTGACATGGCATTGGAATCCTTAAGATCACTGTGCACTGGCATGGCATCAGATTTATTAGCATCCCTGTGCACTGACATAGCATCTGAGTCATTAGGATTTCTATGGACCTGCATGCCATTAGTATCATTAGGATCACTCTGCACTGACATATGATTAGATAATTAGAATAGTGTGCACTGACATTGCATTACAATCATTTGTATCAATGCACATTTCCATGGGATTAGAATCATCATGATCTCTGTCCACTGGCATGGGAATAGAATCTTTGAAACATTCTGCACTGGCATGACATTAGAATTATTTGGATCACTGTGCACCAAAATGGTATTAGTATCCGTAGGATCACTCTGCACTGACATGGCATTAGTATCATCAGAATCCCTGTCACTGACATGGCATTGGTATCACTAGGATCACTCTTCACTGACATGGCACTAGTATCACCAAGATCACTGTGCATTGACATGACATTAGAATAAACAGGATCACTGTGCACTGACATGGCACTAGAATCATCAGAATCACAGTGTACTGATGTAGCATTAGAATAATCAGGATCACTGTACACTTACATAGCATTAGAAAGATTAGGATCAATGTGTAATGACATAGCATCATTAGGATCATTCTACACTGGCATGGCATTAGAATCTTAGGGATCTGAGTGCACTCATGTCACACTAGACTCATTAGGACCACTGTGCACTGGCATGGCATTAGTATCATTAGGATCACTGTGCACTGACATAGAATTACAAGCAATAGAATATTGTGCACTGACAAGGCAATAGAATCATTAAGACCACTGCTCACAGGCATAGCATTACAGTTATCAGAATCACTTTGCAATAGCATGACATTAGAATCATCAGGATCAGTGTGCACTGGCATAGCATTAGGATCTCTAGTATCACTGTGCAGTGGGATGGAATTAAAATCATTAGGAAGAATGTGCATGTCCGTGGCATTAGCATCATCTGGGTCACTGTCCTCTGGTATGGCATTAGAATGCTAAGGATCACTGTGCCCTGGCATGACATTCGAATCATTAGGGTTACTGTGTACTGCCATGGCATTAGAATCATTGGGGTTACTCTGCACTGGTATGGCATTAGGATCATTTGGTTCACTGCACTTTCATGGGATTAGAATCATTAGGGTTACTATGCATGAAAATGGGATAATAATTATTAGGATCACTGTGCCCTGGCATAGCATTAGGATCTTTAGACTTACTATGTACTGGGATGAAATTAGAATCATTAGGATGACTGTGCACTTGCATGGGATTAAAATCATTATGATCACTGAACCCTGGCATGCCATTAGAATCACTGGGATTGATGTGCAGAAAAATGGCATTGGAATCATTAGGACCACTGTGCACTGACATGGAATTAGAGTCATAAGGATCACTCTGCACTGACATGTATCAGAAGCATTAGAATTCTGTGCACTGATATTGCATTAGAATCATTATGATCTCTACACACTGGCATGACATTAATATCATTGGGATCCCTGTGCACTGACATATCATTAAAATCATCAGGATCACTGTGCAGTGGCATGGCATTAGAATCTTTAGGATCATTGTGCACTGAAATGTCATTAAAATCATTAGCTCACTGTGCACTGCCATGGTGTAGAATCTTTGAGGATAGTGTACAGTGGCATGTCATTAGAATCATTAGGATCACTGTGCACCAACATGGCATTAGTAACATTAGGATCACTATGAACTAACACAGCATTGGAATCATCAAGATTTTAGGATCACTATGAACTGACACAGCATTGGAATCATCAATATTTATGTGCACTGCCATGGTAATAGTATCTGTAGGACCCCTCTGCACTGACATGGCATTAGTATCATCACAATCCCTGTGCACTGGCATGGCATTGGAATTATTAGAATTACTCCTCACTGATAAAGCATCAGTGTCATCAGGTTCACTGTGCACTGACATGACATTAGAATAGTTAGGATCACTGTGCACTGACATGGCTTTAAAACCATCAGGATAACAATGCAATGACATGGCTTCAGGATCATTTGGATCACTGTGCTCAGACATGGCATCAGATTCATTAGGATCAATGTGCACTGACACGGCATCAGAATCATTAGGATCTCTGCACTGGCATGCCATTAGTATCATTAAGATCACTGTGCTGTGACGTAGAATTAGAATCATTAGAATACTGTGACCTGACATAGCATTAGAATCATTAAGACCACTGTACACAGACATGGCATTAGACTAATCAGGGTCACTTTTCATTGGCATGGGATTAGAAGCATCAGGATCCCTGTACACTGACATGGCATTAAGATCACTGTGCACCGACATGGCATCAGATTCATTAGGATAATTGTGCACTGACATAGCATCAGAATCATTAGGATTTCTATCGACCTGCATGCCATTAGTATCATTAGGATCACTCTGCACTGACATAGGATTAGATCATTAGAATAATGTCCACTGACATTGCATTACAATCATTAGTATCAATGTAAACTGCCATGGTATTAGAATCATCAGGATCACTGTGCACTGGCATGGCATTAGAGTTATTAGGACCACTTTACATTAGTATGGCATTAGAATCATCAAGATCACTGTACACTGACATGGCATTGGAATCCTTAAGATCACTGTGCACTGGCATGGCATCAGATTCATTAGCATCCCTGTGCACTGACATAGCATCTGAGTCATTAGGATTTCTATGGACCTGCATGCCATTAGTATCATTAGGATCACTCTGCGCTGACATAGGATTAGATAATTAGAATAGTGTGCACTGCCATTGCATTACAATCATTTGTATCAATGCACATTTCCATGGGATTAGACTCATCATGATCTCTGTCCACTGGCATGGGAATAGAATCTCTGAAACATTGTACACTGGCATGACATTAGAATTATTTGGATCACTGTGCACCAAAATGGTATTAGTATCCGTAGGATCACTCTGCACTGACATGGCATTAGTATCATCAGAATCCCTGTCACTGACATGGCATTGGTATCACTAGGATCACTCTTCACTGACATGGCACTAGTATCACCAAGATCACTGTGCATTGACATGACATTAGAATAATCAGGATCACTGGGCACTGACATGGCACTAGAATCATCAGAATCACAGTGTACTGATGTAGCATTAGAATAATCAGAATCACTGTACATTGACATAGCATTAGAAAGATTAGGACCAATGTGTAATGACATAGCATCATTAGGACCATTCTACACTGGCATGGCATTAGAATCTTAGGGATCTGAGTGCACTCATGTCACACTAGAATCATTAGGATCACTGTGCACTGGCATGGCATTAGTATCATTAGGATCACTGTGCACTGACATAGAATTACAAGCATTAGAATATTGTGCACTGACAAGGCAATAGAATCATTAAGACCACTGTGCACAGGCATAGCATTACAGTTATCAGAATCACTTTGCAATGGCATGGCATTAGAATCATCAGGATCAGTGTGCACTGGCATAGCATGATCTCTAGTATCACTGTGCACTGGGATGGAATTAAAATCATTAGGAAGAATGTGCATGTCCGTGGCATTAGCATCATCTGGGTCACTGTCCTCTGGCATGGCATTAGAATGCTAAGGATCACTGTGCCCTGGCATAACATTAGAATCATTAGGATCACTGTGCACTGCCATGGCATAAGAATCATTGGGGTTACTGTGCACTGGCATGACATTAGGATCATTTGGTTCACTGCACTTTCATGGGATAAGAATAATTAGGGTTACTATGCATGAAAGTGGGATTATAATTATTAGGATCACTGTGCCCTGGCATAGCATTAGGATCTTTAGACTTACTATGTATTGGGATGAAATTAGAATCATTAGGATGACTGTGCACTTGCATGGGATTAAAATCATTATGATCACTGAACCATGGCATGCCATTAGAATCACTAGGATAGATGTGCAGAAAAATGGCATTGGAATCATTAGGACCACTGTGCACTGACATGGAATTAGAGTCATAAGGATCACTCTGCACTGACATGTATCAGAAGCATTAGAATTCTGTGCACTGATATTGCATTAGAATCATTATGATCTCTACACACTGGCATGGCATTAATATCATTGGGATCCCTGTGCACTGGCATATCATTAAAATCATCAGGATCACTGTGCAGTGGCATGGCATTAGAATCTTTAGGATCATTGTGCACTGAAATGTCATTAAAATCATTAGGCTCACTGTGCACTGCCATGGTGTAGAATCTTTGAGGATAGTGTACAGTGGCATGTCATTAGAATCATTAGGATCACTGTGCACCAACATGGCATTAGTAACATTAGGATCACTATGAACTAACACAGCATTGGAATCATCAAAATTTTAGGATCACTATGAACTGACACAGCATTGAAATCATCAATATTTATGTGCACTGCCATGGTAATAGTATCTGTAGGACCCCTCTGCACTGACATGGCATTAGTATCATCACAATCCCTGTGCACTGGCATGGCATTGGAATTATTAGAATTACTCCTCACTGATAAAGCATCAGTGTAATCAGGTTCACTGTGCACTGACATGACATTAGAATAATTAGGATCACTGTGCACTGACATGGCTTTAAAACCATCAGGATAACAATGCAATGATATGGCTTCAGGATCATTAGCATCACTGTGCTCAGACATGGCATCAGATTCATTAGGATCAATTTGCACTGACACAGCATCAGAATCATTAGGATATCTGCACTGGCATGTCATTAGTATCATCAGGATCACTGTGCGCTGACATAGAATTAGAATCATTAGAATACTGTGAACTGACATGGCATTAGAATAATTAAGACCACTGTACACAGGCATGACATTAGACCCATCAAGATCACTTTTCAATGGCATGGCACTAGTATTATCTGGATCGCTGTCCACTGGTTTAGCATTAGGATGTTTAGAATCACTGTGCACTGTGATGGAATTAGAATCATAAGGATCACTGTGTTCTAGCATGGAGTTAGAATCATTAGGATCATGCACTTTCTGACCAAGTTAGAAAGATTCAAATTTCTTTCTTTTTACAAGACATTCATTGATGATTTGGTATTCATATGGAATGGGTCTGCTGATGAATTAGATCTATTTTTGGAAGATGTCAATAAACATCCACTTCATCTTAATTTTGTGAAAAGTAAGGTAGGCACAAATGTGCACTTCCTGGATCTAGACATCACAATGTACACCAAAGAGAAGAAATTCACCAGTACAGTGTACAGAAAAAAGACTTACACTAACAACTTTCTCCACTTTGATAGTGGACATCCAAGGTTCATGAAGTTGAACTTGGTCCGTGGGCAAATCATACGACTCAGCAAAATAATTTCTGATTAGGAGAATTTCATTAATGAAGTCCATAATTTGTTGTGCATGTTTGTACAGAGAGGGTACCTGTATGATAATGTAAAGTACATTTTTGAAGAGATTCTGTTGGTCAGAATGGACATTTCCACCCAATCTAACAAGTGGGTTCACCCCTAAACATCATGACAATAACAAGAAGTTGGACTGTGTCTTTCTAGTCGCCATTGGTATAGACTCATACAAAATTAAACAGGCCATTGTAAATAATTGGAAGGTAATTTTGGGCAATAGTGACTTGGTTAGAGTTATAGAAGACCATCCCAACTTTATTTACAAAAAAGTAGTTAGTGTCAAATCTATTTTGGAGTTCAATGAACCGAAAAAGGGTTAAAGGATCTGTGGGTACTTACCCCTGTTATGACTGTAGACAGTGTAGATTTATAGATTTTTCAAAAATATGTATTTTTCCCACATTCAGAAAATGGTAATTAGTAAATTGTGATTTAAATGTAAGAGCTATGGGATAGTTTATTTAGCCACTTGTTCCACTTGTCATATGCTCTATGTAGGGAAGACTATTAGAGCATTATATAAAAGGATATATGAACATCGCTTGGTCATTTAAAATAAAGATGTGAATAATGCTTTGGCCTAGCATGCAATGGAGTGTTTGGATTTCAGGAAATTCACATTCCTTGTGCTGGATTACATAGATGTGTCACCTTTTGTCACTAAATATAATAATGCCCTTGAAATCAAAGAGCTAAAATGGCAATTTTTTTTTAAAAGCTGATCAAGCTCCTGTGCTAAATGGCACATTAAATGTAAAATGTCTTTTAAATGACAGAATATACTATTAATTGTATGTATTAGTTTTTTATACAAAAAGATTTATTGTCTTTCTTTTTTATAAACTCATATATAGAGATATTTATACATATATTTGTATACATAAAATAATTTTATATAAAAAAGTTTATTATTTTTAAAGAAAGATCATAAAAACATGGTTCTCCTTTAAAATAAGCATATACATTTATTATTGATTGCTTTGTCATTTAATGAAGCATTTGGGATTGGTTCCTTAATTAATATGATTGTATTTAAACAGTTCTATATGGATTGTCCGTTTGTTCTGAAGTTCGTTATCATTAAAGGAAAGCGCTCAACTTATATTACAGTGTTGGAATCTTATTTTGGTCCTGATTCATGTTTTTTGTGTTTTGGTGGTTTTCTGGTAGTGGAATGGTGATCGCTTTGCTTAATTAGGATCATGAACCATCACATGGCATTAACATTACTAGGATCACTGTGGACTGACATGGCATTAGAATCATTAGGATCACTGTGGACTGACATGGCTTTAGATTCATAAGGATCATTGTGCACCAAAATGGCAGTAGTATCATTAGGATCACTGTGCACTGACATGATAATAGGGGTCTATATTAGATAATCGAACTTTCAAAAGTTCAAGTGTCATATGGCCAACACCATATGATCGAACTTTTAAAAGTTTGAAAATCTAAAAAAAAAAATAAACTACACAAATAACCTACCTGAACATTTTAAGCAGGGAGCAAGCCCTCCTGCACACCCACACCCCTAATTCTTTAAATATATCATCTCCAAGATCACATTACACTGCAGAAAAGTTAAACTTCCCATTCCGCACTGTACGGAGATCTCTGTTAAAACATTCAAACTTTCAAAAATGTAATCATACGGTGTCAACCATATGACAGTTGAACTTTTGAAAGGTCGATCATTCAGTATAGACCCTGATATTAGAATCATCAGGATCACTGTGCACTGGCATGACATTAGAATCCTAGAGATCACTGTACCCTGGCATGACTTTAGAAACATTAGAATCACTGTGCACTGCCAGTGTGTTAGAATCTTTGGGGTTACTGTACAATGGGATGGCATTAGAATCATTGGGGTCACTGTGCACTGGTGTGGCATTAGAATACTAATGATCACAGTGCACCAGCATGGCATTAGTAGCTTTAGGATCACTATGAACTGACACAGCATTGGAATCATCAAGATTTCTGTGCACTGCCATGGCAATAGTATCATTAGGACTCCTCTTCATTGACATGGTATTAGTATCATCGCAATCCCTGTGCACTGACATGGCATTCGAATCATTAGAATAACTCCACACTGATAAAGCATTAGTGTCATCAATTTCCCTGTGCACTGACATGACATTAGAATAATTATGATCACTGTGCACTGACATGGCTTTAGAACCATCAGGATAACAATGCAATGACATGGCTTCAGGGTCATTAGGATCACTGTGCTCAGACATGGCATCAGATTAATTAAGATCAATGTGCACTGACACGGCATCATAATCATTAGGATCTCTGCACTGGCATGTCATTAGTATCATTAAGATCACTGTGCTCTGATGTAGAATTAGAATCATTAGAATACTGTGACCCGACATGACATTAGAATCATTAAGACCACTGTACACAGACATGGCATTAGACTAATCAGGATCACTTTTCAATGGCATGGGATTAGAATCATCAGGATCACAGTCCACTGGCATAGCATCATGATGTTTAGTATCACTGTGCACTGTGATGGAATTAGAATCATAAGGACCGCTGTACTCTAGTATGCCGTTGGAATCATTAGGATCACATATCCTCACATGGCATTAAAATTATTAAGATCATTGTGGACTGACATGGCTTTAGATTCATAAAGATCATTGTGCATCTAAATGGCATTCAATTCATTAGGATCACTGTGCATTGGCATGGCATTAATATCATCAGAGTCACTGTGCACTGACATATCATTAGAATCATCAGTATCACTGTTTACTCTCATGGAATTAGAATCTTTAGGATCACTGTGCACTGGCATGATATTAGAATCTTCAGGATCACTGTGCACTGGTGTGGCATTAGAATCATCCTAAGGATCTCTGTGACCTGATATGACATTAGAATCATTATGATCACTATTTACTGCCATGGCATTAGAATCATTGGGATTACTGTGCACTAGCATGGCATTAGGTTCATTCGGATTACTATGCACCAAAATGGCATTAGAATCATTAGGATCACTGTGCACTGGCATAATAATCATTAGGATCACTGTGCACTGGGATGGAGTTATAATAATTAATATCACTCTGTGCTGACATGGCATTAGAATAATTAGCATCAGTGTGCATTAGCTTGGCATTAGAATTATTACAATCTGTGCACTGGCATGGAATTAGAATCATTAGGATCACTATGCACTGGCAAGGCATTAGAATTATTTGTACAACCGTGCACTGAAATGGCATTAGAATCATTAGGATCACTCTGCACTGACATGGCATTAGTGTCATCACGATCTCTATCACTGACATGTTATTACTGTCATTAGTATCACTATGAACTGACATGGAATTAGTGTCATTAGGATCCCTGTGCACTGACATGACATTAGAATAATAAGGATCACTGTACACTGACATGACATTAGAACCATCAGGATTACTGTGCACTGGTATGGTATTAGAATAATTATGATCACAGTGCACCAACATGGCATTAGTAGCATTAGGATCACTATGAACTGACTCAGCATTGGAATCATCAAGATGTCTGTGCACTGCTATTGCAATATTATCATTAAGACTCCTCTGCATAGACATGGTATTAGTATCATTGCAATCCCTGTGCACTGACATGGCATTAGAATCATTAGAATAACTCCGCACTGACATGGCTTTACAATCATCAGGATAAGAATGCAATGACATGGCTTCAGGATTATTAGGATCACTGTGCTCAGACATGGCATCAGATTAATTAGGATCAATGTGCACTGACACGGCATCAGAATTATTAGGATTTCTACACTGGCATGTCATTAATATCATTAAGATCACTGTGCTCTGATGCAGAATTAAAATCATTAGAATACTGTGACCTGACATGGCATTAGAATCATTACGACCACTGTACACAGACATGGCATTAGACTAATCAAGATCACTTTTCAATGGCATGGGATTAGAATTATCAGGATCACAGTCCACTGGCATAGCATTATGATGTTTAGTATCACTGTGCACTGTGATGGGATTAGAATCATAAGAATCACTGTGCTCTAGCATGTCATTAGAATCATTAGGCTCATGTACCCTTACATGACATTAAAATTACTAGGATCACTGTGGACTGACATGGCTTTAGATTCATAAAGATCATTGTGCATCTAAATGGCATTCAAATCATTAAGATCACTGTGCGTTGATATGGCATTAATATAATCAGAATCACTGTGCACTGACATATCATTAGAATCATCAGGATCACTGTTTACTCTCATGGAATTAGAATCTTTAGGATCACTGTGCACTGGCATGATATTAGAATCTTCAGGATCACTGTGCACTAGTGTGGCATTAGAATCATCCTAAGGATCACTGTGCCCTGACATGACATTAGAAGCATTAGGATCAATGTGTAGTGCTATGGCATTAGAATCATTGGGGTTACTGTGCACCGGAATGGCATTGGGAATCATTGGGGTCAATGCACTTTTATGGCATTAAAACCATTAGGATTACTATGCACCAAAGGAGCATTAGAATCATTAGGATCACTGTGCACTGGGATGGACTTAGAATAATTAAGATCACTCTGCACTGACATGGTATTAGAATAATTAGCATCAGTGTGCATTGGCTTGGCATTAGAATCATTACAATATCTGTGCACTGGCATGGCATTAGAATCACTAGGATCACTGTGCACTGACATACCATTAGAATAATGAACATCACTGTAGACTGACATAACATTAGAATGATTAGGATCCATATGCACTGACCTAGCATTAGGATCATTAGGATCACTGTGCACTGGCATGACAATGAACCTTTAAGAACACTGTGTACTGACATGGCATTAAAATCATTATGATCAATCTGCTCTGAGTTGGCATCAGAATCATTAGGATCACTCTGCATTCACATGACATAACTATCATTATGAACATTGTCCACTGGCATGGCAGTAGAATCATTAGCATAATTGTGTTCTGTCATGGCATTAGAATATTTAGGATCAGTGTGTACTTCATGGCATTAGATTCATCATGATCTCAATGCGCTGGCATCAGGCCAGAATCATTAGGTTCACTGTGCATGGGTATGCAATTGGAATCATTCAAATCACTGTGCACAGTAATGCCATTTGTAACATTAGGATCACAATGCACCAACACAGGATAAGAATCATCAAAATCTTTGTGCACTGCCATGACATTAGAATAACTAGTATGTGCACTGACAATGCACTAGAATCATCAGGATCACAGTGTACTGACATGGCATTAGAATAATCAGATCACTTTTCACTGACATAGCATTAGAATTATTAGGATCACTGTGCTCAGAACAAGCATAGAATCATTAGGGCCACTTTGCTCTAACATGTCATTATAATCATCAGGATCACTGTGCACTGGCATGGCATTAGAATCATTGGGATCACTTGGCACTGACATGGCATTAGAATCATCAAGATCACTGTCAACTTGCATGGCATTAGAATCATCAGGAGCACTGTGCACTGGCATGGCATTAGAATCATTAGGATCACTGTACTGAGATGGCATCAGAATTATCAGGATCAGTGTGCACCAACATGGCATCAGGATCATTAGGATCACTGTGTTAACATGACATCAGATTCATTAGGATCACTGTGCACTGACATGGCATCAGGATCATTAGGATCTCTATGCAACTGCATTGCATTAGTAGCTTTAGAATCACTGTGCAGTGACATAGCATTAGAATAATTAGAACGGTGTGCACTGATATTCCATTTGAATCATTAAGATCAATGTGTCCTGCCATGGCATTAGAATAATCATGATCACTTCACACTGGCATAGGAATAGAATCTTTATGATGAATGTGCACTGGAATGGTATTGAACTTTTATGATCACCGTGCACTGACATGCCATCAGAATCATTAGGATATATATGCACCTGCATGGTGTTAGTATCATTGTGATCACTGTGCACTGACATAGCATTAAAACCATTAGGAAACTGTGCACTGACATTGCATTAGAATCAGTATGATCAATGTGCACTGCCATAGCATTAGAATCATCATGATCACTGTGACTAGGCATGGGATTAGAATCTTTAGGATCACGTTTTACTGGCATGACATTGAACCTTTAGGTTCACTGGGCACTGGCATAAGATTAGAATCATTATAATTACTATGCTGTGAATTGGCCTCAGAATCATTAGAATCACTCTACATTGACATGGTAATAGAATTATCAGGATCTCTGTCTACTGGCACAACATTAGAATCATCAGGATCACTATGCACTATGGCATGCAAATGAGTAGGATCACTGTGCACTAAAATGGCATCTGATTCATTAGGATCCCTGTGCACTGACTTGGCATCAGAATCATTAGTATCAATGTACACTGGCACGGGATTAGAACCATTAGTATCATTGTGCACTTTCATACCATTAGAATCATTAGGATCACTGTGCACTGACATGGCATTAGAATCATTCACATCACTGTGCACTGGCATGACATTATAATCATAAAGATCACTGTGCATTTTCATGGCATTAGAATCATTAGGGTCTCTGTGCACTGCCATGGCATTAGAATCATTAGGATTACAGTGCAATGACATGGCATTAGTAACATTAGGATAATTTTACACTGACATAGCATTAGAATCAAGATCTGAGTGCACTGTCATGGCATTAGAATCATTGGGATCACAGTGCACTGGTAAGCCATTAGAATTAATAGGATCACTGTGCACTGACATGGCATTAGTATCATTAGGATCGCTCTGCACTGACATGGTATTGACATTGTTATGATCCCTGTATAATGACATAGCATTAGAATCATTAGAATCACCCCACACTGATATGCCATTTCTATCATCAGAATCCCTGTGCACTGATATGAGAATAGAATAATCAGGATTAATGTGCACTGACATGGCATTGGAATCATCAGGATAGCCATGCACCGTCATAACATCTGGTCATTAGGATCACTGTGCTTCAACACGGAATCACATTCACTAGGATTACTGTGCACTGGCATCACAAAAGAATCATTAGGAACACTTTGCACTGGGATAGCATTAGAAGAATTAGGGTCACTATGCACTTACATAGCATTAGAATCATTAGGATCACTTGGCACTGAAATGGAATTACAGTCATCAGGATCACTGTGCACTAGCATGGGATTAGAATCTTTAGGATCACTGTGCACTGGCATGGCATTAGCATCATTATGACCACGGTGCTCTGGCTTGGCATCCAAATCATTAGGATCACTCTGCAATGACATGGCATTAGTATCATTATGATCACTGTGCACTGGCATGGCGTTAGAATCATTAGATCACCCTGCACTGATATGCCATTTTTATCATCAGGATCCCTGTGCACTGACATGTCAATAGAATAATCAGAATCACTGTGCACTGACATGGCATTAGAATCATCAGGATAGCCATGCACCATCATGGCATCTGAATCATTAGGATCACTGTGCTTCAACACGGCATCACATTCGCTAGAATCATTGTGCACTGGCATCACAAAAGAATCATTAGGATCACTGTGCACTGGGATGGCATTAGAATCATTAGGATCACTGTGCACTGACATGACATTAGTATCATTAGGATCACTTGGCACTGAAATGGCATCAGAATAATCAGTATCACTGTGCACTAACATGGGATTAGAATCTTTAGCATCATTGTCCACTGGCATGGCATTGAACTTTTAGGAACACTGCATTGGCATAAAATTAGAATCATTATGAACACTGTGCTATGACTTGGCATCAGAATCATTAGGATCACTCTGCATTGACATGGCATTAGTATCATTATGATCACTATGACTCACATGGCATTAGAATCATCATGGTCACAGTGCACTGGCATCTCTATAGAATAATTAGGATCACAGTGCATTGGGATGCCATTAGAATTATTCAAATCACTGTGCACAAGAATGGCATTAGTAACATTAGGATCACTATGCACAGATATAACATAAGAATCATTAATGTCTGTGTGCACTGACATGACATTAGAATAATCAGGATGTGGACTGACATGGATTTGGAATCCTGAGGATCACAGTGTACTGACATTGTATTAAAATAATCAGGATCACTGTACACTGACATAGCATTAGAATGATTTTGTCAATGTGCACTGACCTAGCAGTAAAATCATTAGTATCAATTTGCACTAATATGATGCTAGAATCATCATGATTCAAAATTATCAGGATCACTGCGCACTTGCATGGCATCAAAATCATCAGGGTCACTGTTTACTAGCATGGCAATAGAAATCAGGATCACTGTGCACTGACATGGCATCAGATTTATTAGGATAATTGTGCACTGACATAGCATCAGAATCATTAGGATTTCTATGGACCTGCATGCCATTAGTATCATTAGGATCACTCTGCACTGACATAGGATTAGATCATTAGAATAGTGTCCACTGACATTGCATTACAATCATTAGTATCAATGTGCACTGCCATGGCATTAGAATCATCAGGATCACTGTGCACTGGCATGGCATTAGAGTTATTAGGACCACTTTACATTAGTATGGCATTAGAATCATCAGGATCACTGTACACTGACATGGCATTTGAATCATTTGGACCACTTTACTCTAGTATGGCATTAGAATCATCAGGATCACTATGCACTGACATGACATCAGGATCATTAGGATCATTGCATTACAATCGTTAGTATCAATGTGCACTGCCATGGCATTCGAATCATCAGAATCCCTGTGCACTGGCATGGCATTAGAATTATTAGGACCACTTTATGCTAGTATGGCATTAGAATCATCAGGATCACTGTACACTGTCATGGCATTAGAATCATTAAGATCACTGTGCACCGACATGGCATCAGAATCATCAGGATCACTATGCACTGACATGACATCAGGATCATTAGGATCATTGTGTATGAACATGACATCAGATTCATTAGGATCACTGTGGACTGACATAGCATCAGAATCATTGGGATCTCTATGCACCTGCATGCCATTAGTATCATTAGGCTCACTCTGTACTGACATAGCATTAGATCATTACAATAGTGTGCACTGACATTGCATTACAATCATTAGTATCAATGTGCACTGCCATGTCATTAGAATCCTCATGATCACTGTGCACTGGTATGCAAATAGAATCTTTAGAAACATTGTGCACTGGCATGGCATTAGAATTATTTGGATCACTGTGCACCAAAATGGTATTAGTATCAGTAGGATCACTCTGCACTGACATGACATTAGAATAATCAGGATCACGGTGCAGTGACGTGGCATTAGAATCATCAGAATCAGAGTGTACTGATGTAGCATTAGAATAATCAGGATAACTGTACACTGACACCATTAGAATTAATAGGATCAATGTGTAATGACATAGCATCATTAGGATCATTCTGCACTGGCACGGCATTAGAATCTTAGGGATCTGAGTGCACTCGCATCGCACTAGAATCATTAAGACCACTGTGCAATGGCATAGCATTAGTCATCATAATCACTTTGCAATGGCATTGCATTAAAATCATCAGGATCGCTGTGCACTGGCATAGCATAAGGATCTCTAGAATCACTGTGCACTAGGATGCAATTAAAATCATTAGGAAGAATGTGCACTTCCATGGCATTAGAATCATCTGGGTCACTATGCTCAAGCATGGCATTAGATTCCTAGTGGTCACTGTGTCCTTGCATGAAATTAGAATCATTAGGATCACTGTGTGCTGCCATGGCATTAGAGTCACTAGAGATTACTGTGCATTGGCATGGCATTAGGATCATTGGGTTCACTGCACTTTCATGGAATTAGAATCATTAGGGTTACTATGCATTAAAATGACATTAGAATTGTTATGATCACTGTGCCCTGACACAGCTTTAGGATCTTTAGAATTGCTATGTACTGGGATGGAATTAGAATTATTAGAATGACTGTGCCCTTGCATGGGATTAGAATCATTATGATCGCTGTATCCTGGCATGGCATTACAATCATTAGGAACCATAAACAAAAACAATAAATGCCGAACTCTGCTAGGAAAATCCAAGGCACGTCAACCTTTTAAACCATTTCAAAACCTTTTTATTAACCATTTAAGCGCTTTCATCTCTGAAGTGAGACTTCATCAGAAACAGAAAAACTCCATTAATGAACATTTAAATACTGATTTAAGTTATGACATCACACAATCAATCATGAATTTAAAGCAGTATATACCCAAGCAAAAATACTCATTTAAAACTATAAATATATAACTATGTCATAACTTAAATCAGTATTTAAAATGTTCATTAATGGAGTTTTTCTGTTTCTGATGAAGTCTCACTTCAGAGATGAAAGCGCTTAAATGGTAATAAAAAGGTTTTTAAATGGTTTAAAAAGTTGACGTGCCTTGGATTTTCCTAGCAGAGTTTGGCATTTATTATTTTTGATTACAATCATGAGGATCAATGTGCACAGAAATGTTATTGGAATCATTAGGATCACTGTGCACTAACATGGCATTACAGTCTCACTCCGGAGCAGCTCTTTTGAGTGTGCACCTTTAACCCCTAGTGGGCGTGGCTTAAGCCTTTAAAAACTAAGTTATCACCTTAGAGTTCTAGAAAACTCTCATTGAAAGAGGTCAAATATCAATAGAGTTGTGTTTGCCATCACATATGGCTCAAGACAAAATATCCTGGTACCTTGTAAGTACCATGGTTTTGGAATTATTAATGCAAATATGAACAATCCATATTTGACGCCTAGAGGAGCAGTAGGGCTTAACTGCAGAAGACGCCTGGAGGAGCACTCGGCTGTAATCACTGTGCACTGACATGGCATTAGAATCATCAGAATCACTCTGCACTGACATGGATCAGAATCATTAGAATGCTGTGCACTGATATGGCATTAGAATCATTAGCATCACTGCACACTGGCATGGCATTAACATCATCGGGATCCCTGTGCACTGGCATATCATTAGAATCATCAGGATCACTGTACAGTGGCATGGCACTAGAATTATTAGGATCATTGTACACTGGAATGTCATTAGAATCATTAGGATCACTGTGCAATGGGATGGAATTACAATAATTAATGTCACTCTGTGCTGACATGGCATTAGAATAATTAGTATCAGTGTGCATTGGCTTGGCATAAATCATTAGTATCACTGTGCACCAACATGGCATTAGTAACATTAGCATCATTATGCACTGACATAGCATTAAAATCAAGATCTGTGTGCACTACCGTGGCATTAGAATAATTAGGATCACTGTGCACTGACATGGCATTAGTATCATTAGAATCACTCTGCACTGACATGGTATTAATATTATCATGATCAATATTATCATAATCCCTGTGCACTGACATGGCATTAGAATCATTAGAGTCACTCCACACTGATATGCCATTTGTATCATCAGGAGCCCTGTGCACTGCTATGACAATAGAATAAACAGGATCACTGTGCACTGACATGGCATTAGAATCATCAGGATAACCATGCAACATCATGGCATCTGGATCATTAGGATCACTGCACTCTAACATGAGATCACTTTCACTAGGATCACTGTGCACTGGCATTGCAAAAGAATCATTAGGATCACTGTGCACTGGGATGGCATTAGAATCATTAGGATCACTGTGCACTGACATGGCATTAGAATGATTAGGATCACTGTGCACCAATATAGCATTAGGGCAATTAGGATCACTGTGCACAGACATGGCACTAGTATCATTAGTATGACAGTTCACTTAGACAGTATTAGAATCATTAAGAGATGTGTGCACTAGCAAGGCATAAGAATCATTAGGATCACTGTGCAATGGCATGGCATTAGAATAATTAGGATCACGGTACACTGGCATGACATTATAATCTTTAGGATAAATGTGCACTGACATGGCATTAGAATCATTATGAGCACTGTGGACTGGTATGACATTAGAATCATTAGGATCAATGTGTACCAATATGGCATTAGAATCATTAGGATCAGTGTGCACTGACATGGCATTAGAATCATTAGGATCAATGTCCACTGACATGGCTATAGAATACTCAGAATTACTCTGCATTGACATGGTTTTAGAATCATTACCATCACTGTACATCTGCATGGCATTAGTATGATTAGGATCACTGTGCACTGGTATGGCATTTGAATCATTAGGATTTTGAGCAGTAGCATGACATTTGTACCACTAGGATACTGTGCACTGACATGACATTAGAATCATTAAGGTCACTGTGCACTGGCATAGCATTAGAATCATTAGCATCCCTGCTCACTGGCCAACATTAGACTCATTAGCATCACTGTACATTGGCATGGCATTAGAAATATTAGAATCATTGTGCACCTAAATGGAATTATAATCATTAAGATTACTGTGCCCCAACATGGCATTATAATCATTAGGATCAATGTCTACTGACATGGCTATAGAATAATCAGAATTACTCTGCATTGACATGGCGTTAGAATCATTACCATCACTGTCCACCTACATGACTAATGAATCAGTATCATCACTGTGCACCTACATGGCATTAGTATCATTAGGATCACTGTGCACTGCCATGGCATTAGAATCATTAGGATAACTGTGCACTGGTATGGCATTTGAAACATAAGGATATTGTGCACTGGCATGGCATTAGAACCATTAAGATCATTGTACACTAGCATGGCATTTGAATCATTAAGATACTGTGCACTGGCATGACACTAGAATCATCAGGATCACTATGCACTGACATAGCCTTAGAAACATTAGGATCACTTTACACTGGCATGGCATTAGAATAATTAGGATCACTATGCATTGGCATGGTATTAAAATCATTAGGGTCACTGTGCACTGACTTGGCATTAGAATCATTAGCAGCACTGCACATTGAGAGGCACCAGAATCATCCGGATCACTGTGCACTCACATGGCATCAGAATCATCAGGATCACTGTGCACGGAAATAGCATCAGAATCATCAAGATCAATGTGTACTGGCATGGCATTAGAATAATAAGGTTTACTGTGCACTGGCATGCCATTGGAATTATTAAGATCACTGTCCACTGAAATAACTTTAGAATCATTAGGATCACTGTGCACTAAAATGGCATTAGAATAATTAGGATCACTGTGCACCGACATGGCATTAGAATCATTAGGATCACTGTGCACTGATATGGTATTAGAATCACTTTGATCACTCTGCACTGATATGACATTAGCATCATTAAGACCACTATGCATTGGGATGGCATTAGAATCTTTAGGATCACTGTGCACTGCCATGGCATTAGAATCATTTGGATCTCTGTGCACCAGCATGGCATTAGAATCATCAGGAACTTGGTGCACTGACATGGGATTAGGATCATTAGGATCACTGTGTGCTAGCATTGATGAGAATTATTAGGATCACTGTCTACTGAAATGGTTTAGAATCATTAGGATCACTGTTCACCAAAATGGCATTAGAAAGATTAGGAGTGATGTGCACTGACATGGCATTAGAATCATTAAGATCACTCTGCACTGCATTTTATTAAATCACTATTATCACTCTGCACTGACATGACATTAGAATCATTAAGATCACTATGCTCTGACATGGTATTAAAATCATTAGGATCACTGTTCACTGGCATGGCATTAGAATCACTAGGATCACTATACTTCGGGATGGCACTCATGTCATTAGGAGCACTGTGCACTGCCATGGCATTAGAATGTTTTGGATCACTGTGCACTTGGATGGTACTAGTATCATTAGGATTGCTGTGCATTAACAGTGCATTAGTATCATTAGGGTCACTGTGCTCTACCATGGCATGAGAATCATTAGGATCTCTGTGCAATGACATGGCATCAGAATCATCAGGATCTCCGAGCACTGGAATGGTATTAGTATCATTATGATTGCTATGCACTGACATAGCATTAGAATCATTAGAATAGTCTGGACTGACATATGATTTGAATCATTAGGATCACTGTGCACTGGCATTGCTTAGACTTATGATCACTGTCCACGTAAATAACTTTACAATCATTAGGATCACTGTGCACCAAAATGGCATTAGAATGAATAGGATCGCTAGGCACTGACATGGCATTATTTATTTATTTATTTATTTAACATTTGTTGACAGGGAATGTCCGACTAGGTTCCACAGAGCCTGTTTTCAGTGGAGGCATGGGGAGAAATGCTCCAGATGCATGTCTTTGGAATGGTATGACATGGTATTAGAATCACTAGGATCACTCTGCACTAACATGGCATTAGAATCATTAAGATCAGTATGCACTGGGATGGTATTAGAATCATTAGGATCACTGTACTTTGGGATGGCATTAGTGTCATTAGGATCACTGTGCACTGCTGGATCCCCTACACAACACTGACATTCCAGAATGCTGAGAACCATATTGCCGACACCATATGATCGACATTCAGAATGCCGACATTGTGAGAGGTCCATAGAAAAGGAAAATAAAATTTCCTTTCAACTGTTAGCAGGGGGGCTATGCCCCACTGCCCCCCCGTGGGGGGGTCTGCCCCCCACACCCACCATAACTTTAATATACCATCTCCGAGATTGCACTACAGTGCAGGAATGGAAATCTTTTCATTCCGCACTATAGTGAGATGCGGTTCTGCATTGTCAGCATTCTGGATGTCGACCATATGGTGTCGGCCATATGGTTGTCGGCATTCTGGAATGTTGGCAAACTGAAAGGGACCAGCACTGCCATGGCATAACAATCATTTGGATCACTGTGCACTGGCATGTTATTAGTTTCATTAGGATTGCTGTGCACTGACATAGCATTAGAATCATTAGAATAGTCTGGACTGACATGGGATTTGAATCATTAAGATCACTGTGCACTGGCATTGATTAGAATTATTATGATCACTGTCCACCGAAATGACTTTAGAATCATTAGGATCACTGTGCATCAAAATGACATTAGAATGATTAGGATCGCTGGGCACTGACATGACATGAGAATCATTAGGATCACTGTGCACTGACATGGTATTAGAATCACTTTGATCACTCTGCACTGACATGGCATTAGAATCATTGACCATTATACACTGTGATGGCATTAAAGTCATTAGGATCACTGTGCACTGCTATGGCATTAGAATCATTTGGATCAATGTGCACAACCATGGCAATAGAATCATTAGGATCTCAGTGCACCAGCATGGCATTCGAATCATCTGGATCACTGTGCACTTACATGGCATCAGAATCATCAGGATCTCTGTGCACTAACATGGTATCAGAATCATCAGGATCACTGTGCATTGACATGGTATTTATCATTAGGATTGCTGTGAACTGACATGGCATTAGAATACTGTGCAGTGACCTGGGATTAGAATCATTAGGATCACTTTGTGCTGGCATTTTTGAGAATTATTTGGACCACTGTCCACTGAAATTACTTTAGAATCATTAGGATCACTGTGCACCGAAACTGCATTAGAATGATTAGGAGCACTGTGCACCAAAAGGGTATTAGACTCATTCGGATCACTGTTCATTGACATGGCATTAGAATTACTAGGATCACTCTGCACTGACATGGCATTAGAATCATTAAGATCAGTATGCACTGGGATGGTATTAGAATCATTAGGATCACTGTACTTCAGGATGGCATTAGTGTCATTAGGATCACTGTGCACTGCCGGATCCCCTACACAACACTGACATTCCAGAATGCTGAGAACCATATTGTCGACACCATATGATCAACATTCAGAATGCCGACATTGGCATTAGTGTCATTTTTTATTTTTATTTTTATTTTACATTTGTTGACTGGGATAGTCCGACTGGATGCATGTCCATTTTCAGCGGAGGCCTGGGGAGAAAAGCTCCAAGGGAAAGCAGATACAGCATTACATAATACCAGCATTACATATTACAAACAGACTATTTACAGAGATTATACAAGTAAGCAAGTTAAACAAGTTCCACAGGTTACAGTTAATCCTGAGCGCAAGTCAGGATTAAATTAAATTACACAGTAAACTGGTTAGAAGATTTTTACACATTCTAGAGAGAGTTAGCCAGGCTTGATACATTGACATAGCCAGTTAAGTGACAAATGTTGTTTGAGTCTAGTTTTAAATTGACCTAAGGTGGAAAGTAAGGTCATATCAACTGGAAGAGAGTTCCAAGATCTACTTACAGAGTTTGCAAAGAGAGAATCACCGGCTGTGTTATTAATTTTGCTAGTCTGAATTAGTAGTTTGTTAGAGGAGCGAAGTGGTCTAGGATTGTTATAGGGAGTGATAATATTTTTAAGTGCAGGAGTAATGTCCGGATTATAAAGGATTTTATAGGCCATAATCAGTTGGTTATACTGAATTAGGCTGGGTAGTTCAAGCCACCCAAACTGAATTAGATTGATGCAATGATGTGTCCTAAAAGGCAGCCCAGTGGCAAACCTGGCAATGTGGTTGTAGCAAATTGAGAGTTTGTTAAGGACAGTCTTGTTTAAATTCGGGAGTAGAGGGGATGCATACAGAAGGGTTGAAAGAAGGTGAGAGTGAGCTATGGCAATTTTAGCTGGAGGGGTTAGGAAGGCTTTTATTCTGTAAAGTGACCCTAGTTTTTTTATTGATAGTTTTGATAGTTTGGTTAACATGTAGGTCAAATTTTAGATTATTGTCTATGATGACACCTAATAGTTTTGTAGAGGGGTCAGGGGATATTACTGTGCCATCATTTGATTTTATGGTAAAGGTGAAAGTGGTAGACCTACGTGTTGGTGAAAATAACAGCATTTTAGTTTTTTGGGGATTTAGGATCAGACAATGTTCAGAAAGCCAGTTTTCTATTGTATTAAAGGTGGTCTGGGTAGCTGACCATAACTCTACTGGAGATGTGGCTGAGCAAATCAGAGTAGAGTCATAAGCATATTGGATACAGCTGACTTTTGGGATGACAGTATAAAGGTCGTTAATGAAGATGGAGAACAGCAAGGGCCCTAGTATAGAGCCTTGTGGTACTCCAAGGGTGTTAGGTAGAAGGTTAGAGAGTTTGTTCTGCCAGAGGATAGCCTGCTGTCGACCATTCAGGTAGGATTGAAACCATTGAAGGGCGGTAGTATCTAGACAGAATGTTTGCAAGGTGTGGATTAAAAGTTGGTGATCAACCATATTGAATGCCTTGGAAAGATCCAAGAAGAGGGCTGAGGATATATAATTATTGTTGCGATTATGGTTTATGGTGTTGGCAAAGGCTAGGAGGGCTGAAGTAGTGCTATGATGAGGATGGAAGCCATGCTGTCTGCCATAAGGTGATTCTGGATTAGGTGGTGCATGAGTTGTCTATGAATAAATTTTTCCATAATCTTTGCAAGTGGAGAGAGTATAGCTATTGGCCTATAATTGGAGAATTCAGTAGAGCTGCCTCCTTTGTGAAGTGGTATTACATAGGATATTTTCCAGATGGTGGGAATTTTAGCTTCTACTATGGTTCGATTGATTAGTATTGAGACGGAGTAAGCAATAGCATCAGCTGATTTTTGTAGGTACTCGGCAGGGAGTTGAACAGTAGAAAGTGTAGTGGGTTTTAATTTTTTGATCAAGGTACAGATAAGTGAAGTGGTGACTGGTTGGAAGCTGAACGCAAGTAGGTTTCTAGGGGTGCTACTTTCAGGACCAGGGGAGCTAGGAGGTAGTTGGCTAGCTATGGCTTGAATTGTATCAGTAAAGAATCAGTTAAAACTGTCAGAAACATCTTCATGGGTTTTATCAATAGTAGCAGCAGGGATTGGGGTTGAAGTTTGTCCAGGATGTAGTAGATTATTTAAACCTGCCAAAAACTTCTGAGGGTTATTTTGATTTACTGTCTGTAAATTACAGTAGTATTGTTTTTTGTCTTGTAAAATAGATTTTTTGGTTTTGTTCCTGGATTGCCTGCATTTAATGTGATCTTGAGGGTCTTTAGAAGAATGCCATAAAGTCCATGCTTTGTTTCTAAGGGTAATTTTGAGTTTAGACTCTTTGCAAAGCCATGGCGCAGTTTTTGCCTTGGTTCTCTTTGAACGAACAGGTGCATGCAAATCAAGGATCTCAAGGAATTTGTTGTTAAAGTATGCAACTGCTTCCTCTAAGGGGAGGTGTTTTAGAATAGACTAATTACATGAGTTTAGTTCTTGTTGGAATTTGGCAGGGTCAAAGTTTTTATTGTTTCTAACCTTTCTGAGCAA
The DNA here is from genome assembly GCF_019279795.1 of Protopterus annectens. Classification (NCBI taxonomy): domain Eukaryota; kingdom Metazoa; phylum Chordata; order Ceratodontiformes; family Protopteridae; genus Protopterus; species Protopterus annectens. The sequence continues at coordinate 778,559,506 of NC_056749.1, read as the reverse complement.
GGGTTGTTGGGAAGTAATAGTTTTGTGCTTAATTACATATGTGAGAAGGTGATCGCTTAGACCATCAAGGAGGGTACCAGAAGTGTACAGTTGGGGGTGACTATTTATGAGTACCCAGTCAAGTATACTTTCTTTTTGGTTGGGTTTACCTATCCTGGTAGGGGTGGATATAATTAGTGTAAATGCATGCAGGTTAATATGGGTGGTTGGAGATTCTGAGGAACAGGTGCCCCAGTCTATGCTAAAGTCTCCAAGTATTAGGGTTTCTTGGGGGTAGTGACATGATAGGCAGTGCAGGATATCTTCAAATGTAGATATATTGTTACCTGGGGGAATGTACATACAGATGATATTAATGCATTTATTTTTATTAAGTTGCAATTTGGCAGCAAGAATCTCTGAGTTATTAATCTGAGGTGGTTGTATTACATCTATGGTGACATTCAACTCAGATTTATAGAGTACAGCTACCCCAACCCCCTTCCTTGAAGCAAGATCCAGCCTGTGTATGTTGTACCCAGGTGGTAACACTTCATTGTCTTTAGTGTTAAGTTTTAACCAGGTTTCAGATAAACAGAGAATCTCAGGGGAGTGGACATCCAGAAGTGCATGCAATTCATGTACCTTGTTATTAATGCTTCTAATATTGAGATGATAGGCTAGGAGAGAGTTAGTTGGCCTATTAATTGTAGGTTTGTAGCTTAGATTGCAAGTAGAGGGGGTATGTGTATCTGAAGTGAGTGGGCCAGGATTGGGGTGAATATCATCACCAAGTATTAGGTTGAGTCTATACTTGATGATCAACTTCAGGAATTTGTTTATTAGTTTGTGGTAGTGTTTGGATCTAGAGCTAATGTGCCTGGGGTTGAGATGTTGATAGACTGAACAAGATGTTGGATAGGACCTGGTACTGTAAGTATGGTTGAAGGTGGAAGGTGGGGTGATAGTATGGCCTTTTGGGACCTGAAATTATGTTTTCATACAAGGTAAAGAGGTATGGTGCAAACAAGAGGGGTAGTAAAGAGGAGTACATCATTATCTGTGATTCAGCTAGTGAGTTAAGGAAATGTTTTACCTGGTGATGCAACACCAGACGATAGAGTGGTGAGGTAAAGGTACTGGAAGGGGGATGGGAGAATGCCAGATGAAAGCTAATAGGTGCTATTAAAATGTAAGTAGACAAATGGGGGTGGGTGGAATTATCCCAGAAGAAAGCAGATAGGATCTAGAACATCATTAGGATCACTGTGCACTGCCATGTCACTAGAACCATTTGGATCACTGTCCCTGGCATAGTATTAGTATTATTAGGATTGCTGTGCACTGACATAGTATTAGAATAATTAGAATACTGTACACTGACATGGGATTACAATCATTAGGATCACTCTGCACTGACATGGCATTAGTATCATTAGGGTCACCATGCACTGGCGTGGCATTAGAATCATTAGGATCACTGTACACTGACATGGATTAAAATCATTAGAATTCTGTGCAATGATACATTAGAATTATAAGGATCACTGTGCATTGACATGGCATTAGAATCATTAGGATCAGTGTGCACTGGTGTGACATTACAATCATTAAGATTACTGTGCACTGACATGGCATTAGAATCATATGGATCACTCTGCACTGACATGACATTATAATGATTAAGATCACTGTGCAACAACATGGCATTAGGAGAATTAAGATCAGTGTGCACAGACATGGCATTAGCATCATTAGGATGACTGTTCACTGAGATGGCATTAGAGTCAATAGGATAGGTGTGCACAGGTAAGGCATTAGAATCATTAGGATCACTTTGTACTGGCATGACATTAGAATAATTAGGATCACTATGCATTGGCATGAAAATCATTAGGATCACTGTGCACTTATATGGCATTAGAACCATTAGGATCATTGTGCAATTCCATGGCATTAGATTCATTAGGATCATTGTGCACTGACTTGGCATTAGAATCATTAGCATCATGGTGCACTGGTATGGCATTAGAATCTTTAGGATAAATGTGCACTGACATGGCTTTGGAATCATTATGATCACTGTCCACTGTCATGGCATTAGAATCATAAGGATCACTGTGAATTAGCATGTCATTAGAATTTTTAGGATCACTGTCTACCGAAATGGCTTTAGAATAATTAGGATCACTGTACATTGAAATTGAATTAGAATGATTAGGACTGCTGCACACCGACATGGCATTAGAATCATGTCAATGTGCACTGACATGTCATTCTAATCATTAGAATCATTGTGTACTGACATGGTATTAAAATCATTAGGATCACTGTGCACCAAAATGGCATTAGAATCATTAGGATCACTGTGCACTGGTACCACAATAGTATCATTAGGATTGCAGTGCACTGACATAGTATAAGAATAATTAGAATACTGTGGACTGAAATGGAATTTGAATCATTAGGATTACTGTGCACAGGCATTGCTTAGAATTGTTAGAGTCACTGTCCACCAGAATTACTTTAGAATCATTAGGATCACTGTGCTCTAAAATGGCATTAGAATAATTAGGATCACTGTACACTAACATGGCATTAGTGTCATTAGGATCACTGTGCAGTGCCATGGCATTAGAATCATTTGGATCACTGTGCACTGGCATGGTATTTGTATCATTAGGATTGCTGTGCACTGACATAACATTAGAATAATTAGAGTACTGTGCACTGACATGGGATTAGAATCATTAGGATCACTGTACACTGACATGGATTAAAATCATTAGACTTCTGTGGAATGATACATTAGAACTATAAAGATCACTGTGCATTGACATGACATTAGAATCATTAGGATCAGTGTGCACTGGTGTGGCATTAGAATCATTAAGATTACTGTGCACTGACATGGCATTAGAATCATTTGGATCGCTCTGCACTGACATGGCATTGGAATTATTAAGATCACTGTGCAACAACATGGCATTAGGAGAATTAAGATCAGTGTGCACAGACATGGCATTAGTATCATTAGGATGACTGTTCACTGAGATGGCATTAGAATCATTGGGATATGTGTGCACTGGTACGGCATTAGAAACATTAGGATCACTTTGTACTGGCATTATATTAGAATAATTAGGAATACTATGCATTGGCATGGTATTAAAATCATTAGGATGACTGTGCACTTACATGGCATTAGAACCACTAGGATCATTGTGCACTTCCATGGCATTAGATTCATTAGGATCACTGTGCAATAACTTGGGATTAGAATCATAAGCATCACTGTGCACTGGTATGGCATTAGAATCTTTAGGATAAATGTGCACTGACATGGCTTTGGAATCATTATGATCACTCTCCACTGTCATGGCATTAGAATCATCTGGATCACTGTGCACTTACATAGCATTAGAATCATTAGGATCACTGCACACTGAGAGGCATCAGGATGATTAGGATCACTGTACACTGACATGGCATCAGAATCATCAGGATCACTGTGGAATGAAATGGCATCAGAATCATCAGGCTCACTGTGTACTGGCCTGGCATTAGAATCATAAGAATCACTGTGTATTGGCATGCCATTAGAATTATTAGGATCACTGTCTACCAAAATGGATTTATAATAATGAGGATCACTTTGCATTGAAATGGCATTAGAATGATTAGGATTGCTATGCACCGACATGGCATTAGAATCATAAGGTCAATCCGCACTGACATTTCATTCAAATCATTAGGATCATTGTGCACTGACATGGTAGTAAAATCACTAGGATCACTGCACACCAAAGTGGCATTAGAATCATAAGGATCACTGTGCACTGGTATGACAATAGTATCCTTAGGATTGCAATGCACTGACATAGTTTTAGAATCATTAGTATACAGTGGACTGACATGGAATTTGAATCATTAGGATCACTGTGCCCAGGCATTGATTAGAATTATTAGAATCACTCCCGACCAAAATTACTTTAGAATTGTTAGGATCACTGTGCACTAAAATGGCATTAGAATAATTAGGATCACTGTGCACCAACATGGCATGAGAATCACTAGGATCAGTGTGCACTGATATGATATTAGAATCACTTTGATCACTCTGCACTGACATGGCATTAGCATCATTAAGACCAGTATGCACTAGGATGGCTTTAGAATCATTAGGATCACTGTGCACTGCCATGGCATTAGAATCATTTGGATCTCTGTACACCAGCATGGCATTAAAATAATCAGGATCTCTGTACACTGACATAGCATCAGAATCATCAAGATCACTGTGCACTGGCATGATATTAGTATCATTAGGATTGCTGTGTACTGACATAGCATTATAATCATTAGAATACTGTGCACTGACATGGGATTAGAATCATTAGGATAACTGTGCACTGGCATTGATTAGAATTATTAGGATGACTGTCTACTGAAATGATTTTAGAATCATTAGGGTCACTGTGCACCAAAATGGCATTAGAATTATTTGGAGCACTGTGCACTGACATGGCATTAGAATCATTAGGATCACTGTGCACCGAATGGTATTAGAATCACCAGGATCACTCTGCACTGACATCGCAATAGAATCATTAAGCTCACTATGCACTGGGATGGTATTAGAATCATTAGGATCACTGTACTTCAGGATGGCATTACTGTCATTAGGATTACTGTGCACTGCCATGGCATTAGATTAATTTGGATCACTGTGCACTGGCATGGTATTAGTATCATTAGGATTGCTGTGTATTGATATAACATTATAATAATTAGAATACTGTGCACTGACATGGCATTAGAATCATTAGGATCACTGTACACTGACATGGATTAAAATCATTAGACCTCTGTGCAATGATACATTAGAATTATAAGGATCACTGTGCATTGACATGGCATTAGAATCATTAGGACCAGTATGCACTGGTGTGGCATTAGCAACATTAAGATTACAGTGCACTGACATGGCATTAGAATCATTTGAATCACTCTGCACCGACATGGCATTAGAATGATTAAGATCACTGTGCAACAACATGCCATTAGGAGAATTAAGATCAGTGTGCACAGACATGGCATTAGTATCATTAGGATGACTGTTCACTGAGATGACATTAGAATCATTAGGATATGTGTGAACTGGTAAGGCATTAGAATTATTAGGATCACTTTGCACTGGCATGAGATTAGAATAATTAGGATCACTATGCATTGGCATGGTATTAAAATCATTAAGATGACTGAGCACTTACATGGCATTAGAACCATTAGGATCATTGCGCACTTCCATGGCATTAGATTCGTTAGGATCACTGTGCACTGACTTGGCATTAGAATCATTAGCAGCACTGTGCACTGGTATGGCATTAGAATCTTTATGATAAATGTGCACTGTCATGGCTTTGGAATCATTATGATCACTGTCCACTATCATGGCATTAGAATCATCAGGATCACTGTGCACTGATATAGCATTAGAATCATTAGGATCACTGCACACTGAGAGGCATCAGAATCATCTGGATCACTGTGCACTGACATGGCATCAAAATCATCAGTATCACTGTGGACTAAAATGGCATCAGAATCATCAGACTCACTGTGTACTGGCCTGGAATTAGAATCATAAGGATCACTGTGCATTGGCATGCCATTAAAATTATTAGGATCACTGTCTACCAAAATGGCTTTTGAATAATTAGGATCACTGTACATTGAAATGGCATTAGAATGATTGGGATTGCTATGCAGTGACATGACATTAGAATCATAAGGTCAATATGCACTGATGTCATTCGAATCATTAGGATCATCGTGCACTGAGATGGTATTAAAATCACTAGGATCACTGCACACCAAACTGTCATTAGAATCATTAGGATCACTGTTCTCTGACATGGTATTAGAATCACTAGGATCACTCTGCACTGACATGGCATTAGAATCATTCAGATCAGTATGCCGTGGGATGGTATTAGAAACATTAGGATCACTCTGAATTGACATGGCATTAGAATGATTAATATCACTGTGCAACAACATCCCATTAAGTGAATTTCGGGATGGCATTAGTGTCATTAGGATCACTGTGCACTGCCATGCCATTATTTATTTATTTATTTATTTTACATTTGTTTACCGGGAAAGTCTGACTGGAACTAGGTCCATTTACAGCGGAGGCCCGGGGAGAAAAGCTCCACAACAACAGTTTTATACAGTATTACATAAACAGTCAGAAAAAATTCAAATAATAAAAATTTACATACAATGGATCTATCCAGACAGGTTTACATTACAGACCGAGAACTCTGGATATTGTTTTTTGTGAAGGAAAAGAAAATTAGTTTCATACAGAGTTATTAACAATCAAGAAGATAATTCCTACAAAGTTCTTTCAAGGTGGGCTTGCATTTGTCAAGAGTGGACCTTGGATGTTGTTTTTTTGGGAGAAAAAAGAGAAGAGTAGATATACTCATTGCCTGGTGGAATCAAAGTGATATCACAGACGGCAATATAGTAGGAAAACGTAGCTGAGAGTAGTCCTGGTTTAGGATTTTGTGAAGTACTAAGTGTTAGGCATAGTGAGTAGTGATAGAGAGGAGAAAATGAAATGAAGTAGATTAGGAAAGCATTTATGTAATGCAAGGACAGATCCATGACTGCAGGAGGTGTGGCTTGAGTGATTTTTTAAACAGTGAGATAGACGTGGCTGAGGATATATTTTGGGGGAGCTTATTCCATTCCTTGGCAATGGTATGAGAGAAGAGGGCTTTCCCTCCAGTGTTGTTGGCTTTGGATATGCAGAGCAAGGTCTTGTTAGATGAGCGTAGAGGACGGTTTGCTGAGTACTGGTTTAGTATTTGGTTTAGGGCTGGCATCTTGTGGGGATGCTTTAATATGTTGAAGGTGAGTACTAGCTGGTGGTACCTAATTAGTTGAGGGAGCTCTAACCATTGTGGGTGTTTTTAGGCAAGACAGTGATGACTTCTAAAAGGGGAGTTATTGGCAAATTTTGCAATCTTATTGTAGCATGATTCTAGTTTGTCCAGGTCTGTTTTCCTGATGTGAATTAGGATTGGTGATGCATACAGTAGGGTAGACAAGAGGTGGGTTTGGGCTAGGGTGATATGAGCCTGGTCTGATATGAACTGTTTGTGTTTGTATAGAGTTCCTAATTTTTTATGAACTTTTTTAATGGTTTGAGAGATGTGGACATGTGATCATTATAAGTAAAAAACTAAGAGCTCTCATAAAATCATCCAAGGCAAATTTTGAGAGAAAAATCGCTAAGGACTCAAAAGACAATCATAAGGCCTTCTTTAGCTATGTTAGAAACCTGGGAGAAAACTCCCAGATATGCTCAGAATTAGTTCAAAATGATGTGAAAATTACTGAACCTACAGACATTGCCAATATACTGGCTGACAGGTTCAGTGCAAACTCCCTCCCCAAAGGAGAGATATCTATACCAGAGGATTGTAGCCCCCAAACATCTCTAGCCCAGGTGAGAACTGCTCTCTCTAGGAAAAACACAGCATCCATGGGACAGGATGGTGTCCCCGGCTGTGTGCTCCACGAACTCAATGAGGAATTAAACCCAGTTAGGACAGTTGTTTAATCTTAGCCTCACCTCAGGATACGTACCCAAGGAGTGGCGCACGGCAACTGTGGTCCCACTTCACAAAGGTGGTGCCTCCACCGACCCTAGAAATTACCGTCCCATCAGCTTGACAAGCCTGATCTGCAAAGCCATGGAGAGGATCATAATGGACCTCATAAATAAAGACATAGGGAACTTGCAGACTTTGGATCCAACCCAGTTTGGCTTTGTCAAAGGCAGATCATGCCTTTTAAACTTGGTCGACTTTTTCGAAACAGTCACCAAGGCCATTGATGAGGGAAAGGCAGTCCATACAGCCTACCTCGACCTGGCAAAGGCTTTCGACACAATACCCCACTCAGGTATTGTTGAAAAACTCATCAGCTTAAATGTAAACCCATACATCACAAGATGGGTTGCAAACTGGCTAAGTGACAGAACCCACAGGGGCAGAGTTGCTGGCGCCATGTCAGACTCAAAGCCTGTCACAAGTGGGGTCCCACAGGGCACAGTCCTGCGCCCTCTTGTTCGGCATCTACTTTTCTGAAGTACAAGCAAACACAGGAGGGTTATGGCTGACAAAGTTTGCAGATGACTGCAAACTGGGCCCATAGTCGAAAACACATCTGACACAGATATCCTTCAGAAGGGTCTCACAGAAATGGATAACTGGTGCCAGAGCCATGGCCTAAAGTTAAATGCCAAGAAATGCATAGTCATACCCTTCTGGAAAAACAAGGTTACCCCTAGCTACCATATAGGTGGCAATCCACTGAGCACAGAAGAAGTTATCAGGGATCTGGGGACTCAGGTTGACAGTAACCTTTTGTTTGACACTCACGTTGCTAAAGTAGTTAGGAAGACCTTCTACATTGCCCACCTGATCATGAAGGGATTCACATCTAGATCAAGGGAGGTCATCGTCCCCCTGTACTCATCACTCATCAGACCAATGATTGAGTACAATGCTCCATTCGGAATGTATCTGACGACACCTGCAGCAGCTGGAAAGGCCCCAAAAGTTCCTCACCAAAAGGATAAAGGGTCTCAAAAATATGTCTTATGCTGCCCGACTGAAAGAACTTCAGCTCTATTCAGTCGCTTACCGCTTGCTCAGAGGTGACCTGTGCCTGACATACAAGGCCATGTCAAACCCAGATTTGATGAACATGCTTCACCTCAAAAAATCTAGATCCCTCAGAACTACAAGGGCGAGACACTTAAACCTTGACACGGTTATTAATAGGATGTGCTGGAAGAACAGATTCATCACCCAAAGACTCCCTATGCTGTGGAACAAAATCCCGGTACATGTGAGGCAGAGCACCTCGCTGGCCGTGTTCAAGAGAAATCTTGACCAATGGATGGGAGATCGCAGATATACCCCAGGGATTACCTCAGTGTCTCTGCTTGACAGAGGCACAGCAAAACAATGGGCATAGTTTTCTTCAAACTAAAGGGGTGGCGAAAGCCACAAAAAACTCTGGGCTAGGCTTATAAATGCCCTTGGGCAGATAGCCTAGTATGAACCTATGAACCTATGAACATTGAAGTTAAGATCCTGATCTATTTCAACATGGTATGTGGGGAGGGAGAGATTACTGTGCTGTTGGTGGAGGTGATGGTGAAGGGAAGAGTTGTAGTTTTGTATTTGTTGGGGGTGAATAGAAGTAGTTTGGTCTTTTTGGGGTTTAGAATAAGGTGGATATCAGTAATCCATTTTTCTACGGAGCAGAAGGATTCTTGGGTAAGTTTCTTAAGTGTGGCTATGGTTGGGGCTGAGCAGATTAGAGTTGAGTCATCTGCATACTGTATAAGTGATGCATGTAGGGTGGAGGTATGTAGATTGTTGGTGAAAATGGTAAATAGTAAAGGACCTAGTATTGACCCTTAAGGAATGCCTACAGTAGTTGGTAGTAGTGGTGATAGTATGCCTTGCCATTTTACTGACTGTTTTCTATCAGAGAGATAGTTTTTGAACCAGGAAGTAGCAGAGGGTGCAAAGGAGATGGCGGTTAGAGTGTCTATAAGTAGGTTATGTGAGACCATGTCAAATGCCTTAGATAGATCTAAGAATATGGCTGATACAAAGTTGTTGTTGTTTCTAAGTTGGTTAACCTGGTCAGTAAAGGAGAGAAGAGCAGTAGTTGTACTATGTTTAGGGCAGAATCCATGCTGTGTGAGTGAGAGGAGATTATGTGAGGTTAAGAAGTGCATCACCTGGGTGTGAATACATTTCTCCAAAAGCTTGGAAAGGGGGGATAGGATATCAATGGGACGATAGTTAGATAGTTCACAGGAGTTACCTCCTTTGTGTATGGGTATTATATATGACACTTTCCATAGTTGGGGGATGTAGGATTCCTGTATGGAGTGGTTTATAAGAAGTTAGATGGGATAGGCTAGGGACTCTGCAGCTAACTTTAGAAAAGTAGTGGGTAGGCCATCTGCTGCGAGAGTGGTGGGTTTTAGTTTAGAGAGTAGGTTTTTTACTGTGGAGGTGGGTATGGGTGAGAGGGTAAAAGGGGGTGTATTGTTGTGATCTAAAGCTGGGGTGAGCATATGTTTATTGTTGGATAGCTGGGTAGATAAGGATAGAATAGAGTCTGTGAAGTGATGGTTAAATTGGGAGGCTATGGTGTCATTATCATTGTTGGTGTCGGGTGCTGGGGTTGTAGTTTGGCCAGGTTTTAGAAGGGTATTTAAAGCTTGCCAGAACTTTTTAGGGTTTTTTGAATGTTTGATTTGGATCCCTAGGAAGTAGTTTTGTTTGTCCATTTTTATTTGTTTTTTGGCCTGGTTTCTAAGTTGTTGATATCTTTGTTTATCTTGGATGGTGTTATTTTTCTTCCAGTTCTTCCATGCATTATCTCTGGCTTTTAGTATAACTTTTGTTGTTCTGTTTAGCCAAGGGGGTAGTTAATCTTAGTTCTATGTTTCCTGATGGGGGCTAGTGTGTTAAGCACTTTCATAAAGGTATTATTGAAATATTCGACTGCCTGGTCTAGTGGTAGGGTTTGTAGTGGGTGCCAGTTACTTTGTTATAGCATTAAGTTGAGGATTAGTGGATTTACCTTGTGCTCATTTCTGGTCTCTTTGCATAGTATGGGTTTGGGTATTTTTACTTGTCTATGAAGGAGGAAAGTGGGGCAGTGGTCACTCAGTATATCAGGTAGGCAGCCCACTTGATAATTTTCTTTGGGGAGGTTAACTAAAGTCCAATCAAGAATGGAGGGTTTATTGGATCTTTTGTCAACTCTGGTGGGTTCTTGGATCAGTTGTGAGAAACCAAACAAGTTTATATGGTTTGTAGGATTGTTGGCATTGCAGGCTAGCCAGTCTAGGTTTAGGTCTCCTAGTAGGATGGTTTCGTTGGGCAGGTTGATTGTAGCCCATTACAACATATCCTCTATTATAGGTGAGTTATTTCCTGGAGGAATATAACTGCACAGGATGTTGATTTTCTTTTTGTTTTTGATGGAGATAGTGGAGCCTAGTGTTTTAGAGTTGCCAAAAAATGGGAAGTAGGGTATTAAGGGGTTGAAGGTTAAGTGTGTTTTTAAATAAGATTGCAACTCCACCACCCTTTTTGTTATTTCTATCTTGCCTTAGAATGTTATATCCAGGGGGGAGAATTTCTTCATCTTGGGTGGTGGGTTTTAGCCAGGTTTCAGTTATGGTTAGTATATCTGGTGAGTAGTGGGCTATGAATGCATGTAAGTCTTGTAGTTTGTTGGATATACTTCTTGAGTTTAGGTTAATATTAATTAGGTCTGTTTCCTGTTTGTGGTAGAGAATTTCATAGCTTGGTCCTGGGTTTGGGTGTATGTCTCCTGAGATTAGTAGCCATCTTTTGAAGAATAGTTTGAGTTTGATGGTGTGAGCTAGGTCTGTATGACGTCTAGGCATTGTTATTCTATGGGGAGATAATGTGGTTTGTGGTTTGGTTACAAAATATAATGGGCTACTATTAAATAGTGTGGGGCAGATTGTAATGTTTGTATGTGTATGTATGTGAGTGTAGGTATGAGTTGTGTGGAAGGCAGTGTTTAATGGTATGATAGCATGTATGGATGTGGTGTAGGCTAGAGTAGTGAGAGTTAGTAGTAGTAGTGGCAGTATGCCTAGCATGATTTGTTAGGGGGTATTGGAGGAGATGGATGTATGTAGTGGGGTGTGGTGAGAGTGGGAGTGGATAAGGCAATTGAGGGAAGGTGATAGGTTGTAGAATTAGGGGTGTGACTATTGGCAGTATAAAGTTGTGAGCACTGGGGGCGTGTGGGAATTGGGGGCAGGGTAGGGGAGCGGAGTGAGCCCAATGGGCAAACGGAGCAGGAAGAGCTGAGAGGAGTGAGAACGAGAAACTATCAGAATCATTAGAATCTTTTGGATCACTGTGCACTGGCATGGTATTAGTATCATTAGGATTGCTGTGAACTGACATAGCATTAAAATAATTAGAATACTGTGCACTGGCATTAGAATCATTAGGATCACTGTACACTGACATGGATTAAAATCATTAGAATTCTGTACAATGATACACCATTAGAATTATTAGGATCATTGTGCATTGACATGGCATTAGAATCAGTAGGATCAGTGTGCACTGGTGTGGCAATAGAATCATTAAGATTACTATGCACTGACATGGCATTAGAATCATTTGGATCATTCTGCACTGACATGGCATTAGAATGATTAAGAGAACTATACATTGACATGGCATTAGAATCATTAGGATAAATGTGGGTAGTATGGCATTTGATGACTAGGATATTTTGCACTGCCATGGCATTAGAATCATTAAAATCATTGTGCGCTAGCATGGCATTTGAATCATTAAGATACTGTGCACTGACATGACATTAGAATCATTAGGATCACTGCACACCAGCATGACATTAGCATCATCAGGATTACTGTGCACTGACATAGCATTAAAATGTATTAGGATCACTGTGCACTGAAAAGCATCAGAATCATCAGCATCACTGTGCACTGACATGGCATCAGAATCATGAAGATCACTGTGTACTGGCATGGCATTAGAATGATAAGGATCACTGTGCACTGGCATGTTATTAGAATTATTAGGATCACTGTCCACTGAAATGGCTTTAGAATCATTAGGATCACTGTTCATCAAAATAGGATTATAATGATTAGGATTGCTCTGCACCAACATGCCATGAGAATCATAAGGTCAATGTGCACTGACATGTCATTAGAATCATTAGGATCACCTGCACTGACATGGTATTAGAATCACTAGGATCACTGTGCACCAATGTGACATTAGAATCATTAGGATCAGTGTACACTGACATAGCATTGAAATCATTAGAATTCTGTAGAATGATACACCATTAGAATTATTAGGATCACTCTGCACTGACATGTCATTAGAATCATTAGGATCAGTGTGCACTGGTGTGGCAATAGAATCATTAGGATTACTGTGCACTGACATGGCATTAGAATCATTTGGATCATTGTGCACTGACATAGCATTAGAATCATTTGGATCACTCTGCACTGACATGGAATTAGGATGATTAAGATACTGTGCACCAACATAGCATTATGACAATTAGGAATACTGTGCACAGACATGGCATTAGAATCATTAGTATATGTGTGCACTGGCAAGGCATTAGAATCATTAGGATCACTGTGCACTGGCATGGCATTAGAATAATTAGGATCACTATGCATTGGCATGATATTAAAATCATTAGGATCACGCTGCACTTACATGGCATTAGAACCACTAGGATCATTGTGCACTTCCATGGCATTAGACTCATTATGATGACTGTGCACTGACTTGGCATTAGAATCATTAGGATCACTGTGCACTGGCATGGCATTAGAATAATTAGGATCACTATGCATTCGCACAGTATTAAAATCATTAGGATCACTGTGCACTTATATGGCATTAGAACCACTAGGATCATTGTGCACTTCCATGGCATTAGATTCATTACAATCACTGTGTACTGCCTTGGCATTAGAATCATTAGGATCACTGTGTACTGGCATGGCATTAGAATCTTTAGGTTAAATGTGCACTGGCACGTCATTAGAATCATTATGAGCACTGTGCACCAACATGACATTAGAATCATTAGGATCAATGTATACCAATATGGCATTAGAATCATCAGGATCACTGTGCATTGACATGGCAATAGAATCATTACCTTCACTGTGCACCTACATTCCATTAGAATCATTACCATCACTGTGCACCATCACTGTGCACCTGCATGGCATTAGTATGATTAGGATCACTATGCATTGACATAGCATAGCATTAGACTCATTAGCATCACTGTCCATTGGCATGGCATTAGAATCATTAGAATCACTGTGCACCTAAATGACATTACAAGCACTAGGATTACTGTGCCCCAACATGGCATTATAATCATTAGGATCAATTCCCACTGACATGGGTATAGAAACATCAGAATTACTCTGTATTGACATGGTGTTATAATCATTACCATCACTGTGCACCTACATGGCATTAGTATTATTAGGATCACTGTGCACTGGTATGGCATTAGAATTATTGCATTAGCATTATTAGAAACACTGTGCACTGCCATGGCATTAGAATCATAAAAATCATTGTGCACTAGCATGGCATTTGAATCATTAGGATCACTGTACACCAGCATGACATTAGAATCATCAGGATCACTGTGCACTGACATAGCATTAGAATCATTAGGATCACTATACACTGAGAGGCATCAGAATAATCAGGATCACTGTGGACTGAAATAGCATCAGAATCATCAAGCTCACTGTGTACTGGCATGGCATTAGAATCATAAGGATCTATGTGCACTGGCATGCCATTATAATTATTAGGATCACTGTCCACTGAAATGGCTTTAGAATCATTAGGATCACTGTGCACTGGCATGACATTAGTATCATTAGGATTAATGTGCACTGACAGCACTTGAATCATTAACATGCTCTGCATTGGCATGACATTAGAATCATTAGGATCACTGTGCACTGGGATGGCATTAAAATCATTAGGATCACTGTGCACTGGCATGACATTAGTATCATTAGGATTAATGTGCACTGACAGCACTTGAATCATTAACATTCTCTGCATTGACATGACATTACAATCATTAGGATCACTGTGCACTGGGATGGCATTAAAATCATTAGGATCACTGTGCACCAGCATGGCATTAGAATCATCAGGATCACCATGCACTTGCATGGCATCAGAATAATCAGAATCTCTGTGCAGTGACATGGCATCAGAATCAGAATTACTGTGCACTGGCATGGTATTAGTATTATCAGGATTGCTGTGCACTGACATAGTTTTAGAATCATTAGAATACTGTGGACTGACATGGAATTTGAATCATTAGTATCACTGTGCACAGGCATTGATTAGAATTATTAGAATCACTGTCCACCAAAATGACTTTAGAATCATTAGGATCGCTGTGCACTGACATGGTATTAGAATCACTTTGATAACTCTGCACTGACATGGCATTAGAATAATTAAGACCACTATGCACTGGGATGGCATTGGAATCATTAGGATCACTGTGCACTACCATGGAATTAGAATCATTTGGATCACTTTGCACTGTGCACAGGGGTTGGGAGGGTGGCCTAATGGCTAAAGTGTTTGCCTTACAAACACAAAGTACAAGGTTTAAATATCACAGGGGGATAATTGGCTAGGCTTAAAATGGCTCACAAGGGCAGTTGGCCTAGTACTAATCTATGAAACTATGAACCTATGAACCTACCATGGCATTAGAATCATTTGGATCTCTGTGCACCAGCATGGCATTAGAATCATCAGGATCTCTGTGCACTGACATGGCATCAGAATCATCAGGATCACTGTGCACTTGCATGGTATTAGTATCATTAGGATTGCTGTGTACTGACATAACATTAGAATCATTGGAATACTGTGCACTGACATGGGATTAGAATCATTAGGATCACTCTGTGCTGGCATTGATTAAAGTTATTAGGATCACTGTCTACCAAATTGACTTTAGAATCGTTAGGATCACTGTGCAGTGTAATGGTATTATAATGATTAGGAGCGCTGTGCACCAACATGGCATTAGAATCATTAGGATCACTGTGCACCGACATGGTATTAGAATCACTAGGATCACGCGCCACTGACATGGCATTAGAATCATTAAGATCACTATGCACTGAAATGGTATTAGCATCATTAGGGTCACTGTTCACTGGCATTGCATTAGAATCATTAGGATCACTGTGCACTGGCATGACATTAGTATCATTAGGATTAAGGTGCACTGACAGCATTTGAATTATTAGCATACTCTGCACTGGCATGACGTTAGAATTATTGGGATCACTGTGTACTGACATGGCATCAGAATTATCAGGATCTCTGTGCGCTGTTATGACAATAGTATAATTAGGATTCCTGTGCACTGACATAGCATTACAATCATTAAAATACTGTGGACTGACATGGAATTTGAATCATTAGGATCACTGTGCACAAGCATTGATTACAATTATTAGAATCACTGTACCCCAAACTGACTTTAGAATAATTAGGATCACTGTGCACTGAAATGGCATTAGAATAATTAGGATCACTGTGCACTGACATGACATAAGAATCATTAGGATCACTGTGCACTGACATGGTATTAAAATCACTTTGATCACTCTGCACTTTCATGGCATTAGAAACATTAAGACCACCATGCACTAGGATGGCATTAGAATAATTAGGATCACTGTGCACTGTCATGGCATTAGAATCACTTGGATCACTGTGCACCTGAATGGCATTAAAATCATTTGGATCTCTGAGCATCAGCATGGCATTAGAATCATCAAGATCACTGTGCACTGGCATGGTATTAGTATCATTAGGATTGTTGTGTACTGACATAGCATTAGAATCATTATAATACTGTGCACTGAAATGGGATTAGAATCATAAGAATCACTCTGCTCTGGCATTGATTAGAATTATTAGGATCACTGTCTACCAAAATGACTTTAGAATCATTCAGATCCATGTTCACCGAAATGGCATTAGAATGATTAGAAGCACTGCGCACCGACATGGCATGAGAATCATTAGGATCACTGTGCATCAACATGGTATTAGAATCACTAGGATCACTCTGCACTGATGGCATTAGAATCATTAAGATCACTATGAATTGAAATTGTATTAGAATCATTAGGGTCATTATTCACTGGCATGGAATTAGAATAATTAGGATCCCTGTACTTTGGGATGGCATTAGTGTCAGTAGGATCACTGTGCACTGCCATTGCATTAGAATGATTTGGATCACTGTGCACTTGCATGGTATTAGTATCATTAGGATTGTTGTGTACTGACAGCATTAGAATAATTAGAATACTATGCACTGACATGGGATTATAATTATTAGGATCCTTTTGCATTAGCATAGCATTGGTACCATTAGGGTCTCTGTACAATAACATGGCATCAGAATCATTAGGATCTCTGTGCACTGGCATGGTAATAGTATCGTTAGGATTGTTGTGCACTGACATAGCATTAGAATCATTAGAATACTGTGGACTGACATGGGATTTGAATCATTAGGATCACTGTGCACTGCCATTGATTAGAATTATTATGATCACTGTCCACCGAAATTACTTTAGAATCATTAGGATCACTGTGCACCAAAATGGCATTAGAATGATTAGGGTCGCTATGACCTGACATAGCATTAGATTCATTCAGATCACTGTGGACAGACATGGCATTAGAATCACTAGGATCACTCTGCACTGACATGGCATTAGAATTATTAAGATCACTATGCACTGGGATGGTATTAGAATCATTAGGATCACTGTAATTCAGGATGGAATTAGTGTGATTAGGATCACTGTGCACTGCCATGGCATTAGAATAATTTGGATCACTGCGCATTGGCATAGTATTAGTATTGTTAGGATTGCTGTGCACTGACATAGCATTAGAATAACTAAAATACTGTGCACTGACATGGGATTAGAATCATTAGAATCATTAGAATCACTGTGCACTGGCATGGCATTAGGTTCATTAGGGTAACTTTGCACTGGCATGGCATTAGAATCATTATGATCCCTGTACACTGACATGGATTAAAATCATTAGAATTCTGTACAATGATACAGCATTAGAATTATAAGGATCACTGTGCATTGACATGAAATTAGGATCATTAGGATCAGTGTGCACTGGTGTGGCATTAGAATCATTAAGATTACTGTGCAATGACATGGCATTAGAATCATTTAGATCACTGTGCACTGACATGGGATTAGAATAATTTGGATCACTCTGCACTGACATGGCATTAGAATGATTAAGATCATTGTGCACCAACATGGCATTAGGAGAATTAGGATCACTCTGCACAGACATGGCATTAGTATCTTTAGGATGACTGTTTACTGAGATGGCATTAGAATCATTAGGATATGTGTGCACTTGTAAGGCATTAGAATTATTAGGATCACTTTGCACTGGCATGACATTAGAATGATTAGGATCACTATGCATTGGCATGGTATTAAAATCATTAGGATCACTGTGCACTTACATGGCATTTGAACTATTAGGATCATTGTGCACTTCCATGGCATTTTGCACCTGCACTTTTAAAGTTTGTCCTGTTTGTTGCATTTACCTGTTGAGGCTACACACTCTAGTGTGCTAGCCTGTGTTACATATTTATTGCATTTTCCTGCTGTTTGTTGCAAAAAAGAAAAAAAAATGTCCTTGTTTCCCGTCTTTCCTGACCTAGAGTAGTCCAAATGCAGGCTTTGCTGTATTCTGGACTTTTGGAAAGTTCCTGTGTTGCCCATTTCCTTTCTTGGATAAAGGGAGGCTTCTTTGTTCACCAGTGGCAGTGTGGAGCTTGGATCAGCCTATCTATCCCTGGAGGAGTGTTCCCAGCACAAGAATCTAGTAGTCTATTGGCCATTTTGGGCAAATTTTTAGCTCTTTCCCGTCCCCCTGTATAAAACCCACTTTAGCGAGGCTTTGCGCGATTTTGTGCATAGCGCAGCATCGGGCAGCACCGCTTAATTGGGTTTAAATCATTCTCGGCTCCACAAAGTCTGCTCTTCACTTTTTCCCTTAGAACTGATCTAGTTCTCATAATAAACACCCTATTCCCACTCTAAAGCCTGGCACTTGCTCACTAAAGCAATTATATAAGTCAGCACTAAAAAATTAAAAGCACTACACCCTCATAAACTCCCCTTGAGTACTTTGTTCCCCATTGGCCCTTTTTTTCAATTATAAAAGAATTCCCAATACTATTCTAGCATGTCCAAAGGTCAGTTGTCAATCTCCTCTCTGGTCCAGCTGGTGAATCTGGGAATCTTGAGGCAATGTTACAATTGCCTCATGTACACAGACAACCCTCTCCTCCTCCCAACAAATTCCAACACATGTGAGAGATGCAACCATATAGCCAAACTGGAGGCTAACCTCTCTCAACTCAGTACTGGCATAACCAGTCAGGAGGAGAAGGAAACCACACTCACTACAATTCCAGTCTCACATAGACCTACCACGACAGCAAACCAAGCACATAAACACACAAAAACATACTCAGAGTCTCTAAATAAAAATCTGCCTAAGCAGCAGAGACCTCCAAAGCAGACACCCAAGCAACCGCTACCCCAAAACAAAACACGTGCAACACATAGCTCACAAAGCCAGTGTGCCGAACAGTCACAGCCCTTAAGGCTAAACAACACACCTGATACACTTGTAATAGGTGACTCTATCGTCAGGCACACTGACGTCCCGCTCACCAGGCTGAACAAGGAGAAGGTCACGGTGAGCTGTCTGTTGGGCGCTAGGATCCGCCACATAACACAAGCACTCAGGTCACTCCAAGGCAAGTACAAATATGACTCAGTCATTGTCCATGCTGGTGTGAATGACCTGAGATGTACCTCCCTGGACTACATGAAAAGAGACATAGAGGAGCTCTCTGAGCATGTAGCCCAGGCCGGTATGACCCTGACCATGAGTAGCATCTTACCCTCACCAAGAATGATGCCACAATATGAAGACAAGATGATCAATTTCAACAAGTGGCTTAAGTATTGGTGTCATTCAAAGGGGATACAATGCCTGTCTGCCTGGGATGACATGCTCGACAAGCCACGATGCTACGCTAGGGACGGCTTGCACCTGTCATCCCTGGGCTTTCAGATATTGGCAAAGGCTCTTGCCAACCCCATAGTGCCTTTTTTAGGCAAGGCTCAAAAGAAAATCCCGCCTCCATAGGTATGACAAGGGATAAGAAACTAAGAGTAATGCTACTCAACGCCAGAGGTCTAAACCTCAAGATGCATGCACTCGAAACTCTCCTTAGCATGGAGAACATCGATATCTGTGCAGTAACAGAAACCTGGTTCAATGCTCCTGAGAGCACCCCAGCACGACCAGGTTATACCTCATACCATGTTTTTCGGCTCCAAAACTTGGACCGAACCACAAAAGGAGGGGGACTATCAATATTCGTCAAAGATACCCACACCTCCAGGTTGGTGGTACAGCACGAAGCATCAGAGACTATCCATGTGCAACTAACAGTGGGTAAAACTGCCTTCCAGTTTATAGCCTGCTACAGACCACCCTCCCAAACCCAGGAACCCCACTCGGCCTTCCAGAGAACACTGGGAAATATGAAGGTCTCTCCAAACACCATTATATTGGGCGACTTCAACTACCCTAACATAGACTGGGAGCATTACTCTAGCTCTAACACCCTAGCCCGAAGGTTCCTAGAATTTATAAACTCAAATGCTATGGAACAACTTGTTGCCACTCCCACAAGAGGGGAAAACATACTGGACCTGATCATCACCAACATGGGGACTTTATGCTCCAGACCAGAAGTGTATCCCTCACTGGTAAGATCAGACCATAAACTAATCTCACTAGATATTCACATCCCGACCCCAGCCCCTGCCCAGAAAACCACAGTGAAAAACTTCTCTAAAGCAAATTTCACACTCCTCAAAACTGAGGTGGAATCCTTCAAAGCCCCCGGGCCTGTGGAAAATACAGCCCAGACCGCAGAATCCTTTATAAACGCATTCTATGAACACCTTCAGGAATGCATGGATCATGCAATCTGAAATAAAACCAAGACCCAATCCTCCAAAGTTAGGCATCCTGTCTGGTGGACCCCAGCCATAAACAAACTATACAATAGAAGGAGGAAGCTACTACATGATAGAGCAAAATCCCAAAAAGGGAAGGCATCTTTGATCAGTATTAGCAAAAAATTACGGGCACTCATAAAATCATCTAAGGCCAGCTTCAAGAGAAAAATTGCACAGGACACTAAGGATAATCACAAGGCTTTCTTTAGTTATGTTAGGAACCTGGGTGGGAATTCCCAGATATGCTCAGAATTAATCCAAAATGACAAAAAAATACACTGAACCCACAGACATTGCCAACATCCTAGCTGACAGTTTCAGTGCAAACTTCTCCCCCCCTTCCCCACCAAAAGGGCAAATATCTATCCCAGCAGAGTACTGCCCCCCTGACATCTCAAATGCTCAGGTAAGAGCCGCGCTCTCCAAAGCAAAAAACACAGCATCAATGGGACCAGACGGTGTCCCGGGCTGCATCCTACATGAACTCCAAGAAGAACTAAACCCAAACATAAAACTACTGTTCAATCTCAGCCTTACTACAGGATATGTACCCAAAGAGTGGCGTACAGTAACAGTGGTCCCTCTCCACAAAGGTGGTGCCTCAATGGATCCTGGAAACTATCGCCCGTAAGCCTGACTGGCTTGGTCTGCAAAGCTATGCAAAGGATCATCATGGACCTCATAAATAAAGATATTGGCGACCTACAGACACTAGATCCTACCCAGTTTGGCTTTGTTAAGGGCAGATCCTGCCTCTTAAACCTGGTTGATTTCTTTGAAACAGTCATCAAGGCCATTGACGAGGGGAAGGTGGTCCACACAGCCTACCTGGACCTTGCAAAAGCCTTCGATACAATACCCCACTCGGGCATTATAGATAAGCTCACCAGCTTAAATATAAACCCCTATCTCACTAGATGGGTTGCAAACTGGCTCAAGGACAGAACCCACATGGTTAGAATTGCTGGATTCATGTCAGACTCCAAACCAGTTACAAGTGGCATCCCACAAGGCTCAGTCCTGGGACCTCTCTTGTTCGGTATATATTTCTTAGAGGTACAGACTAACATGGAAGGACTGTAGCTGACCAAGTTTGCAGATGACTGCAAACTGGGCGCCATAATCGACTCTCCAGCTGACACAAGCATCCTACAAAAGGGCCTCATAGAAACAGGCAACTGGTGCCAGAGTCATGGCCTCAAGCTAAACGCCAAAAAGTGTACAGTCATTCCCTTTGGCAAAAACAAAGTGCCCATAAATTACCACATAGGTGGTAATCCATTAAGTACGGAAGAAGTAATTAGGGACCTGGGGACCCAAGTTGATAGCAATCTCTCATTTGACAACCATGTGGCCAAAGTGGTTAGAAAAAC
This sequence comes from Protopterus annectens, assembly GCF_019279795.1. Taxonomy (NCBI): domain Eukaryota; kingdom Metazoa; phylum Chordata; order Ceratodontiformes; family Protopteridae; genus Protopterus; species Protopterus annectens. The sequence goes on along the minus strand of NC_056749.1, from coordinate 778,537,297 downwards.
ATTTTATATAGCCCACCTAATCATGAAGGGATTCACATCTAGATCAGGGGAGGTCATTGTGCCTCTTTATTCATCCCTCATCAGGCCCATAATTGAGTACAATGCCCCTTTTGGAATGTACCTTACCAGACACCTGCAGCAACTGGAAAGACCCCAAAAGTATCTCACCAAGAGGATCAAAGGGCTCAAACAGATGCCATATGCTGCCTGGTTAAAGAAACTCCAGCTCTACTCAGTGGCATACCTCCTGCTCAGAGGCGATCTGTGCCTGACGTATAAAGCCATGTCCAACCCGGAATTAATGGACATGCTGCACCTCAGAAAATCCAAATCTCATCAAGCTACGTGCTCGAAAGACTTGAACCTCAGCATTGAAATAAATAGGACATACTGAAGGGACAGATTCATAACCCAGAGGCTCCCTTCACTCTGGAATAAAATCCCAGTCCAGGTTAGGCAGAGTCCCTCATTGACTCTCTTCAAGAAGAATCTTGATGAGTGGATGGGAGATAGTAGGTTTACCCCGGGTATCACTTCTGTGTCACTGTTAGACAGAGGCACAGTATACTAACCTCGAAAAAGGGCATAGCAAAATTTATTTAAAATGGATGGCGAAAGCCAAACATACTCTGGCTAGGCTTATAAATGCCCTAGGGCAGATAGCCTAGTATTAACCTATGAACCTATGAACCTATTAGATTCATTAGGATCACTGTGCACTGACTTGACATTAGAATCATTAGCATCACTGTGCACTGGTATGGCATTAGAATCTTTAGCATAAATGTGCACTGACATGGCTTTGTAATCATTATGATCACTGTCCACTGTCATGGCATTAGAATCATTAGGATCAATGGGTACCAACATGGCATTAGAATCATCAAGATCACTGTACATTGACATGGCATTAGAATAATTACCATCACTGTGCACCTACATGCTATTAGAATCATTACCATCACGGTGTACCTGCATGGCATTAGTATGATTAGGATCACTGTGCACTGGTATGGCATTTGAATCATTAGGAGTTTGAGCAGTAGAATGACATTTGAACCAACCACTAGGATAGTGTGCACTGGCATGCCATTAGAATCATTAAGGTCACTGTGCACTGACATATCATTAGAATAATTGCCATCACTGTGCACTGGCACAGCATTAGACTCATTAACATCACTGTACATTGGCATGGCAATAGAATTAGAATCACTGTGCACCTAAATGGCATTATAATCATTAGGATTACTGTGCCCCAACATGGCATTATAATCATTAGGATCACTGTGGACTGACATGGCATTAGAATCATTAGGACCACTCTGCACTGACATGGCATTAGAATTATTAAGATCACTATGCACTGGGATGGAATTAGAATCATTAGGATAACTGCTCACTGGCATGAGATTCGAATCATTAGGATCACTGCAATACAGGATGGAATTATTGTTATTAGGATTACTGTGCACTGCCATGGCATTAGAATAATTTGGATCACTGTGCACTGGCATGGTATTAGTATTATTAGGATTGCTGTGCACTGACATATCATTAGAATAATTAGAATACTGTGCACTGACATGGGATTAGAATCATTAGGATCACTGTGCACTGGCATGGCATTAGGATCATTAGGGTCACTGTGCAATGGCATGGCATTAGAATCATTATGATCACTGTACATTGACATGGATTCAAATCATTAGAATTCTGTGCAATGATAGAGCATTAGAATTATAAGGATCATTGTGCATTGACATGAAATTAGAATCATTAGGATCAGTGTGCACTGGTGTGGCATTAAAATAATTAAGATTACTGTGCACTGACATTGCATTAGAATCATTTGGATCACTGTGCACTGACATGGCATTAGAATAATTTGGATCACTCTGCACTGACATGGCATTAGAATGATTAAGATCACTGTACACCAACATGGCATTAGGAGAATTAGGACCACTGTATACAAACATGACATTAGTTTCATTAGGATGACTGTTCACTGAGATGGCATTAGAATTATTAGGATATATGTGCACTGGTAAGGCATTAGAATCATTAGGATCACTTTTCACTGGCATAACATTAGAATAATTAGGGTCACTATACATTGACATGGTATTAAAATCATTAGGATCACTCTGCACTTACGTGGCATTAGAACCATTAGGATCACTGTGCACTTATATGGCATTAGATTCATTAGGATCACTGTACACTGACTTGGCATTAGAATCATTAGGATCACTGTGCACTGGCATGGCATTACAATCTTTAAGATAAATGTGCACTGACATGGCTTTGGAATCATTATGATCTCTGTCCACTGCCATGGCATTAGAATCATTAGGATCAATGTGCACTGATGTGACATTGGAACCATTGGGCTCACTGTGCACTGGCATGTCATTAGAATCATTACCATCACTGTGCACCTACATGCCATTAGAATCATTACCATCACTGTGACAATGCGTGGCATTAGTATGATTAGGATCACTGTGCACTGGTATGGCATTTGAATCATTAGGATTTTGAGCAGTAGCATGGCATTTGAACCATTAGGATACTGTGCACTGACATGACATTAGAATCATTAAGATCAGTGTGCAGTGATGTGGCATTTGAACCATTAGGATACTGTGCACTGACATGACATTAGAATCATTAAGATCAGTGTGCAGTGATGTGGCATTGGAACCATTGGGATCACTGTGTACAGGCATGGCATTTGAATCATTAGGATCACTGTAAACGGGCATGGCATTAGAATCATTAGCATCACGGAGCATTGACATTGCATTAAAACATTAGCATCACTGAGCATTGGCATGACATTAGAATCATTAACATCACTGTTCATTGGCATGGCATTAGAGTCATTAGACTTTATGTGCTGCACGCCACGTCTATGAATACCTCAGGTTCTTGCTGTTTTTTCTGCTTTTCACTAATCAGTATTTTTCACAGTATTCTTTTCTATCATACTACATAATCAAGGCTAAAGAACCAGATGCTCTCCTCAGATCAATATGATTATATTGCATGTTAATATTTTTATTTTTTGTGTCAGTTTTTGTTAAATTAATTCCAGTTTCTGTTATAGAAATTGGGTTCAGATGAGCTTTATGATACATTTTGCTTAACTACTTCAAACAGGACCTCTATCCCATTTTATTAGATTTCTACTGCATTTGTTCTTGCATGTTACCTGGTCTGGATCACTCACAATAGTGAGAGTATTGAGAATGGCTACAGGTTCTGAGCTCCATTTAATACATTTGTACTGAATGTTTTTATTTAGCATTGAGAGTATTGAGAATGACTACAGGTTCTGAGCTCCATTTAATACATTTGTACTCAATGTTTTTATTTAGCATTGAGAGTATTGAGAATGGCTACAGGTACATTTGTACTGAATGTTTTAATTTAGCATTGAGAGTATTGAGAATGGCTACAGGTTCTGAGCTCCATTTAATACATTTGTACTGAATGTTTTTATTTAGCATTGAGTGTATTGAGAATGGCTACAGGCTCTGAGCTCCATTTAGTACATTTGTACTGAATCATTTTATTTAGCATTGAGAGTATTGAGAATGGCTACAAGTTCTGAGCTCCATTTAATACATTTGTACTGAATCTTTTTATTTAGCATTTTGCTTACTTTGGGAACCTCAGTCTTGTAGTATAATTGACATTGGTGAGGGAATTTTGAATTGCTACAGGGCCTGAGCCTTATATATAAACAAATACTACATTTTTACTGTTTACTGATTGGATTCCTCTCTAACCCATCTCCTATAATGTGTGCTGAGCTGTACAGCAGTAGCTTGCAATGTCATTTGTGGACACAAGCACCCGGAGTTCTTATTTAATATCAAACTTTCACTGCTATTTTTCAAGCATCTAGCTGGGTATAGAGCAGCTAGTTTGCCCACTGAAAGCATTATCCCAAGAGTGTTGTTTTATATCGATCTTTACATATCCCCCCAGCTCAACGACTGCAAACCCTGACTCCACCACCCCTCATATATCACAAAAACAGGGCCCACAGCCATGGATGTGGAGTTTCTTACTGTCTCTGTTGCCAGCCTGGTGGAAATGGACATCTTGAGACAATGTAGGAATTGTCTCATGTTTACTGACATCCACCTTATTCTTAAACAGACTGACAGAATATGTGAGAGATGTAATTACGCTATGTCTTTGGGGGCAAAGCTGTTGCATACAAACACTGATATCTCCGAACAGGCTGCCAGTAACACACACATGCTACAAATACTATGGACCAGACACATAAACTCACTGGAATGTTTTTACTCCTTGAAGGCTTTTGTGTCGAGCCGAGACATTAGAGAAAAGAGTTTCTTCAGCTTTTAAATAAATTATTGGTGGATTCAATGACTGGTTGTTTTTTTCCTCTTTGCACAGGTGGTTTTATTACATAAACTCACATATGCTGAGGGTCTTCAATGCAATCTATCCAAACCTGAGAGACCTGCCATATGCTGCCCTCAGCAACCTTCCAAATGCTCCACAAAGGCAACATTCTCCAGGACACATACAACCACATCTCACAATCTCTCAACCTCTAATTCCCTAAAGCAAACTACCACACAGCTCAATTTATTGGTGATTAGAGTCACTGTTGTGAGACATACCAATGCCCAACTCACCAGACTGAGCAAGGAGGTAGTCACTGTTACACAAAGACCACCAAATAAAGCACAATGAAATTAAATAAACCAGTAAGCCAGTGAAAGAACTGCACACTGAAGGGATACAGGAAATAATTTAATAAAAAATACTCTAGTGCTTCGGCCTTAGATCACATTTTAAAGAAATAATTTATATTCTTAAGTTTGACACTTTGAGTCCTACAGGCTTAAATAAGGAATATAATTGGAAAGCCCTTTTGTGACTTATTTAATTTTATTAGTTAATTAGCTAATCAGTTTTATTGGTTTTGTGTATTAAGAAGTGTGCTTTTTACTGTTTGTATTAACTCCAAGAAGGATGTGTTTTGCCGAGGTGCTAGAGTATTTTTTATTAAATTATTTTCTGTATCCCTTCAGTGCGCAGTTCTTTCACTGACTTAGTGGTTTATTTAATTTCATTGTGCTTTGGTGGTTTTTATGGTACATTCTTATAGCCAGTGATTCCTTGTTGCAACTGCCACAAATTTTTCATGAGGATTTGGCTGATTCCTCACAGATAAATATACAACAGTCTGGTTTACCAGCAAAGGACCGCTCCATGGAAGGTACTTCTGCAGCTTCAAGCATGGAGTCTTTTAGGTCCTGGGAAAGGCTGCTAGAAGAGGGTAGAAACTGGAGATCCAGTAACCTATTTCAAGGAGTGAGTAGAGTTGAGGCAGCTAACCTTGCACCAGATATTCTTGAGAGTGCTGATTCTTGGAAAAAAATGTTTATGAAGGAGAATGCTTTACACTATAATATCTTAAGTCTAAAATGCTATCTGGAACTTGATATTACATCCCAGGGCTTAAGGTTTGTAAAAAGTCCCAGTACACCTTTTGACAGTAAAGATACTGTTGATGTGCAGTTTGGAATTTGTTGGATTGCTGGACCACATATGTGTGCAATGGAATGGCTTCAAATCCTGATAGAAAGAAATGCAGTCAACAATGGAAATTTAAGGAGGAAATTACTGCATCTTGTTCTAAGCTATCAGAGGAGCTTGGAGCCATGCATTTTGAGCATATACTCTTTTCTTTTAACAACAGACTGGAAGGGGCTTTGGAGGACATTATAAAAAGGAAAATCTATAAACTTGAAAGGGATCTCCAAGATTATAGTTCTGGGAGAGCACTTAAGAAGTTTGCTAACCAGGGTAACCGGGAAAGTCACTCAGCAACTTCCAATAAGTGGAAAAATCAAATGAGTGTTTCTTTTGCCTCATCTGAAGCCAGTAATAGTACAGCTGAATCTGAAGGTGAAGACAATAGTTATCCTCCATTTCACAAATGAAACAACCAAACTACTGGAGGGACAATAACGTTCCTGGCCCAGGAAGGTATGGGAACATCAGAATAATGAATACAACAAACATGGGAAGAGAACGCACTACGAGGGCAACAGACACGGACAGTTCTACAGGTACAATGGCAAAGAAAACTAAGTATTGAAATTAATGTTTGCTGTCTTCTCAAGCATGCTGTTATGAGAGATTTTGGTAATGTTGTTGTAAATTTATCAAACATTTGTCTTTCTGAGGCTGAACTTTCAGTATTGCAATGTGGACTGAAGTTTATACCAATGTCCTTACCTAGGTGGCATGTATTACAAATGGAATTGCTTCACCTTTCCAGAAAGTTGCATTTACTAGATTTTTTGATTCTAAAAAGGAGGCATGTGAAGAAAGGATGTCTCCTTCACTAGATAGTGAAGAAAATGAGTGTGAAACATTTTTTTCTTGTAAGTCTTCCTTTGATTCTGTAGATAGCATAAATGCTTATTGTTTGTTAGATACATGACAAGTGCCATGTAAAAGCAAGTTTATTCCTGCCTTTTGTAATGAAAATGTGCAACAATTTTTAGCAATGGTTAGGTATGCTTTAGAGATGAAAATGCAGGAATTGTTTGTTGAAAAAACAAAATTCAGTACAATTTGAGTAAATATGAATGGAAAGTATTGCTGAATTTGGGTAAGAGACGTGATGTAGTTGTAAAACCTTCTGACAGGCGCCAAAACATTGTAGTGCTTCATCACACACACACTATTTTAAAATGTGCATGGCCCATTTGTCAAATGAAACTTTTTATTTGGCTATAGAGGAGGCAGAAGCCCATTTGTCAGATGAAACTGTTCATTTGGCTATAGTGGAGGCAGAAGCACATTTGTCAGATGAAACTGTTTATTTGGCTATAGAGGAGGCAGAAGCCCATTTGTCAGATGAAACTGTTTGACTATAATGGAGGCAAAAGCCCATTTGTCAGATGAAACTGTTTATTTGGCTATAGAGGAGGCAGAAGCACATTTGTCAGATGAAACTGTTTATAAGGCTATAGAGGAGGCAGAAGCCCATTTGTCAGATGAAACTGTTTATTTGGCTATAGAGGAGGCAGAAGCCCATTTGTCAGATGAAACTGTTTATTTGGCTATAGAGGAGGCAGAAGCCCATTTGTCAGATGAAACTGTTCATTTGGCTATAGAGGAGGCAGAAGCCTGTTTGTCAGATGAAACTGTTTATTTGGCTATAGAGGAGGCAGAAGCCCATTTGTCAGATGAAACTGTTTATTTGGCTATAGAGGAGGCAGAAGCACATTTGTCAGATGAAACTGTTTATTTGGCTATAGAGGAGGCAGAAGCCCATTTGTCAGATGAAACTGCTTATTTGGCTATAGAGGAGGCAGAATACTATAAAGCATGGAAATATTTAAATAATTATTGTTTAACAGCTACAGGTTGGGGTGCTTTACAAAACATGATGTGCAGGTAAAGTTTCAAACAGATGGCAGTTCTTTAGCTAAATTTTACTGCTTTCCTAAAATTCACAAAAGCAAGGATTCACCTCCTGGTCACCAATAGTAGCAGCAAATAATTATTTTTTACACAGTATAGCAAAATTAGTACACTCTTACCTTTTAAATTATGTGGTGAAGTAGGAATCCTATATTAAAAACTCATTTGACTTTATAAGGAAAGTTGGATCTGTTAAATGTGAAACTGGTTGTTTTTGGATTGTTATTGATGTTAAAAGTTTCTATATCAGCATTTCGCATAATGTAGGTTTAGAGGCTGCTAGATTTTTTCTAGGCCCTAGTTCTATCAGTAATTATGTTATTGAACTATTACATCTTTGACAAATTTTTTTGAGTTTAATCATTCTATTTACCATCAGTTGCAGGGTACGGCCATGGATGCATCTTTTGCACCCATGTATGCCAACCTAGTTATGGGTTTATTTGAAGATGAATTTTTATATAGGATAGATTTCTTTATGAAGAATGTAATTTTATATGCTAGAGTTATTGATGATTTGATTTTTTTATGTAAGAGACAGGTGAAAATTTAGTAGAGTCTTTTGTTAGAGACTTGAATAACAACCATTTTGGTCTACGATTTGATGGGTTACAAACAGGAAAGGTTACTTTTTTTGGATTTGGTGTTGGACATTAATGAGGTGAATATTAAAACCCATAGGAAGTTTAATGATGCTGCACATTTTCTTGATAGCAATAGCTGTCATCCTTCACATGTACTTTATGCTTTACCATGTAATGAGTTATTGAGAGTTAGTAGGTTGTGTAGTGACCCTGAAGTATTACAGAATGAAATAATACAGACATGCATTGCCTTTAGACAAAGAGGTTATAGTGAGGATTTCATAATACAGTTGTTAAAGAAGGTACTCTAGTAAATTTTACACAAAATAAACTAAAGGTGTTACTTCTCAATGCTAGGAATCTCAACAAGAAGCTCTACTCTCAGGAAGTGTTCATCACCCTGGAGAGTGTTATTATCTGTGTATTTACTGAGACATAGTTTAAACCACAGAAAGCACACCAGCAGTACAAGGAACAAGAGGTGGAGGTGTATCAATCTACATAAAAATTAAGCACACCTCATGACTGGTCAAACAATATAACATGATTTAATCACTCAATGTCCAACTAAGCTTCAGTAAAGTCCAATACCATATCCTTGCTAGATAGGTCCCTGTCTATGACCCAGGATAACCATGCCACATACCAGACTTCACTAGAGTCACTCATAATTTGGCCCAGCACCACATTCATGGGTGATTTCAAGTATTTCACCATAAACTGAGATACATGCAAAACCACTAACATATGGACTCAAAGATTCCAGTAATTTGTTTAGGGGTGAACATATCCTGGATCTGAAACTCGCTAGCATGAGGGAATGTTTCACCCCCCCACCCCATGTAATGTTCTCACCAGTCAGATCTGTTCACAAAGTGGTCACCCTTGAAATAAGTATAAAGGCTGAACTCCCATCAAAACCCAGAACCTTTAAGAACCTTTCCAAGACTGACTACCTCCTATTAATAGTGGCATAGCTAAATTCCAAGACCCCACAAACTCAGATAATATGGTGGCCTAAGCAGAAGTGTTTAAGTATACAAACTTGTAAATAATTGCATAGAAACAGTAGAATCAAGCTAAAATAAACTTAAGACAAGATTCAAAAACAAGCCCCCTTGGTGGACCCTTAGTATAAATACATTGTAAGGCAAAACAAAGAAAATCTTGTCAAAAAATAAGGACTATGCCTAAAAGACAAAAAAAAAAAAGAAAACAAAAATCTCTCATCAGTCTCAGCAAGCAATGCAGTGGACTAATCAAGTCCACCAAAGCCAACTATGAAGCAAAAATAGTCCCCCAGGTGACAGATGACCATAAGGCATTTCCAGGTATGAACACAACCTTTAGGAGAACCCCCAACAGTGTACTGAACTAATAGTAAATAGAACTTCTAAGACCAAACTGGGGATATTTATTTATTTATTTATTTATTCATTTATTTATTTATTTATTGCATTTGTTGACCGGGAAGGTCCACTGAGCCAAAGAGTTCCCATTTTTCATTGGAGGCCCAGGGAGAAAAGCTCCACAGAGATAAAGCATAGTAACAATATAATGCTTACAGTGTGATAGAAGACAAGATAACAGACATAGAACATTTGTTGGCTGATATTGCCCCCCAATCCCCTCCAGAAAGTACCCTCTACCATTTCTCCTCCAACTATCTCTGAAAACAGGTCCTTATTGCACTCTCCAAAGCTAAAGAAAGTGTGTCAATGACTCATGATGAAATCCGAGGATGCTTCCAAAATAGCTTAAAATCTGATCCATCAGGCCCATTAGAATCTCTGTTTGACCACAGCCTCCAGAGAGGCTTCATCCCTAGGAAATGGAGGACTGCAATGGTCAACCCTCTACACCAAGGCAGACCATAAACAGGCCTAGGGAACTACACACTCATAAGTTGACTAGTCTTATATATAAGGCCATGAAAAGAATTCTCATATGCCTGATAAGCAAAGACACAGGTAATCTTCAAACTGTAGACCCATCCCGGTTCAATTTTGTCAAGGGCAGTTTGTGTCTTCTAAACTTGGTGGACTTCTACAAGAAGGTTGGTAGAGCCATAGATGGGACAATAAGTAAATACTGCCTACCTTGACCTGGCAAAGGCATTTAACATAATACTTCACTTGGGTATTATAGACAAACTCACAAATTTAGGCATAAATGCCTATGTCACCTGATGGATAGCCAAATGGCTCACAGATAGGATACATGAAGTTAGGGTGGGGGAATCCACTTTTACCAAGAGGCCTGCTATTGGTGGTGTCCTAAAGGGCTCAGTAATGGGACTTCTTCTGTTTGGAATATACTTCTCTGAAGTCAAGACAAATGTATAGGGCCTTTGGCTGACCAATTTGCTGACTGCTAGCTGGGTGCAATCATTGAATTTCTCAAAGATGGAGAAATCCTTAAGGAGGGTCTGCAACAAACAAATAGCAGGTGCCAGAACCATGGTCTAAAATGCAATGCAAAAAATGTGCAATTATACCCTTTGGGAAGATTACCATGCCTACAAATTGCAACATGGATAACACTCCCTTAAGAGTAGACCCAGTGTAAGGGATTTGAGAACTCAAGATGGGAGTAATATGAACTTTGAGCACTATGTGATCTACATGTCTCAACTTATAAGTAAGGGCAGGGCATCCAGATCTAAGGAGATCATAGTTTCACTATACTCAGTCCTCCTTAGAACAGTAATGAAGTGCAATGCATCCTTCAGCATGTGTCTGACCAGGTATTTTTAACATCTGTAGGAGCCACAGAGGTTCCTCACTAAAAGAATACAGGGTGTATGTAATATGTCCTATGAGGACCACTTCAAAGCCCAGTCACTGTGCTCAGTCTCCTACAAACTACTGAAGGGTGGTCTATGCCTAACCTACAAAGCATTCTCTAATCTAGCCCTGATGGATCTGTTAACACATTCACAAAATAAACAGAAATTACCTGATCTAGGGATCTAAATCTTGCCTGTGACATAAACAAAATATGTTGGAGATGTGTCTTCGAGATTACCCCATCTCTAGAACAGACTCCCCTTTCAGGTGAAATGGAGCTCTTCTGTAAGTCTATTCTACTGCAGTTTGAGAAAATGGATGGGAAACTGCAAATTCACCCCTGGATTGTTGGCTGTTGCCCTTATAAACAGGGGCAGTTTGTAGATGCCTAATGCACAGGCATATACTGAAGTCATTCTAGTCTATGGGAATTGATACCTAGGAAGACTGGGTCATGAATGGCTAGGCTTAAAAAAGCTGAAGGACTGTTAGCCTAGTAGCCTCTTATGACCCTATGAAGCCTAACGTGCATTTAACACATTATGGCCTTTTACTATGACTTCTTCCAGTTTCTTAGCACTGTTGGTTCATGTTTTGAATCTAGTTAGTTTCTCCTACAATTGATCTTTTGTAGCTCCTTCTTCTTTGCTCATAATTCAGTAAAGACTGGCGTTGTACAATATGCAGAGGCAGGATGATCACAGGTAGTGCATTAATTAAACAATTCAACACAATCTTGCATATCGCTAGTTACACGATCCAACCCCCAAACAAAAATAAAAATTTAACCTAAACATGCTTGAAAATAATAACCATAATTTGTAACAAATGGTAGCAGGCCTTCACCCGCTTCTATTACTCTCCAAACATATAAGATCAAACTTTAAGACAAACAGTCTTTCAGGTTTATATCTAATAATTATAAATGTTCCAGGTAAATATCTCATTTCCAATTGTTCACCTACCATCTGTTAGTCACTACTACTCAATCAGCTTTCAAATTATTAACACAGAAGTAATGCAAACTACCAACAATGTAACTTTCAGACCCAAAACTTCCAAGATCGTTCAGTCCAATATAATATCCTAGTCTTTGCAGAATGGAATCCAGTCCTTGAATCCAAGACCCAGGGATATCTGCCAATAGTTTAACAGGCACTCTGTAAGCCTTAAAAGCATTTCCCAGTAATGACCTGTCTGCGCTAATAAAATTAAAACAGGTGGACTACTAAAAAATAAAAGACTGCTTTTAAAGTCAGATATGAAGCCTGGATGGTATGGACAGAAAGACAGACAAATTACTCCAAGAAAGGTTTACCAACCTTGGTAATCTACCAAAATAAAATAACAAAAGAAGGCACAAAGCTTTCTTCTTCAACGTCAACAATCAAATAGGTTTAATTAGCCAATACAATTCTGGATAAAGGTTAAGCAGATGCAAATACGAAAAACACAATAACTTCACTTCCAACACTGCATAAACTACCACTAAAGACCCACTGACGCTAGAAGACTTTGTCACAGAAGTTAAGCAACTCCGTTCTCCCTCTCAGTTCCATCCAACTGTCTCCACTCTGACCAAATGTATCCAGAATTCTCACCTATTTTAAAGCAGTCACAAGGAAAGATATTGAATCCTTTTTTGACAAAATCCCCCCAAATGGTCCTTTGACTACTGATAATCATCTTTGTTTTCTTAAAGCACATGAAGAATATATCTTATACCCACTAATATACATTTACAACATTCCCTCTGCTATAACATGTGCCCTTCAACATGGCTAATGTCATTATTAAAGCATTACAATATTCAGCTCCCTTCATAACTCAGACCAATCTTCATCCTTCAAACTCCTTGAAAAGTACTAGAAAAATGTCCCTATATTCAACTATTATAATACATTAAAACCCTAGGATGGCTCTCAGGAAACCAGTACAGTTTCTGTTCCAACCACAATGCAGTTAACAGTTTTTTGGACACTAAGAGATTATATATTAATAGGAACGGGCAGGGGCCATCTCACAGCAGCAATATTTATTGATCTTACCAAAATGTGACGCAGCTTCATCTTCTCCAAACTGCGCTGCTAGCTGATTGAATTAGTGACAAAGCCTGCTAATAGTTGGGCAAGGGCCATCTCACAGCAGCGATATTTATTGATCTTACCAAAATGTGACGCAGCTTCATCTTCTCCAAACTGCGCTGCTAGCTGATTGAATTAGTGACAAAGCCTGCTAATAGTTGGGCAAGGGCCATCTCACAGCAGCGATATTTATTGATCTTACCAAAATGTGACGCAGCTTCATCTTCTCCAAACTGCGCTGCTAGCTGATTGAATTAGTGACAACACCTGCTAATAGTTGGGCAAGGGCCATCTCACAGCAGCGATATTTATTGATCTTACCAAAATGTGACGCAGCTTCATCTTCTCCAAACTGCACTGCTAGCTGATTGAATTAGTGACAAAGCCTGCTAATAGTTGGGCAAGGGCCATCTCACAGCAGCGATATTTATTGATCTTACCAAAATGTGACGCAGCTTCATCTTCTCCAAACTGTGCTGCTAGCTGATTGAATTAGTGACAACGCCTGCTAATAGTTGGGCAAGGGCCATCTCACAGCAGCGATATTTATTGATCTTACCAAAATGTGACGCAGCTTCATCTTCTCCAAACTGCGCTGCTAGCTGATTGAATTAGTGACAACGCCTGCTAATAGTTAGGCAAGGGCCATCTCACAGCAGTGATATTTATTGATCTTACCAAAATGTGACGCAGCTTCATCTTCTCCAAACTGCGCTGCTAGCTGATTGAATTAGTGACAAAGCCTGCTAATAGTTGGGCAAGGGCCATCTCACAGCAGCGATATTTATTGATCTTACCAAAATGTGACGCAGCTTCATCTTCTCCAAACTGTGCTGCTAGCTGATTGAATTAGTGACAACGCCTGCTAATAGTTAGGCAAGGGCCATCTCACAGCAGTGATATTTATTGATCTTACCAAAATGTGACGCAGCTTCATCTTCTCCAAACTGCGCTGCTAGCTGATTGAATTAGTGACAACGCCTGCTAATAGTTGGGCAAGGGCCATCTCACAGCAGCGATATTTATTGATCTTACCAAAATGTGACGCAGCTTCATCTTCTCCAAACTGCGCTGCTAGCTGATTGAATTAGTGACAACTCCTGCTAATAGTTGGGCAAGGGCCATCTCACAGCAGCGATATTTATTGATCTTACCAAAATGTGACGCAGCTTCATCTTCTCCAAATTGCGCTGCTAGCTGATTGAATTAGTGACAAAGCCTGCTAATAGTTGGGCAAGGGCCATCTCACAGAAGCGATATTTATTGATCTTACCAAAATGTGACGCAGCTTCATCTTCTTCAAACTGCGCTGCTAGCTGATTGAATTAGTGACAAAGCCTGCTAATAGTTGGGCAAGGGCCATCTCACAGCAGCGATATTTATTGATCTTACCAAAATGTGACGCAGCTTCATCTTCTCCAAACTGCACTGCTAGCTGATTGTATTAGTGACAAAGCCTGCTAATAGTTCCTTAGTCTTCTCACCAAGTGCACACATGAATTAAAACTAAATACATTTCCCCCATAGTCAGCAACATTCCCCAAGGATATGTGCATTACTCTTCTGCCTTTATTATATTACCAAACTACTGGAAGACAATATTCTGCTACTGCTCTTACTTTATGCAAATGGCATGGTTATTTACAGGTTTGATTCCCGCACATACTACAATAAAATTTCAGCTGCAACAAAATCATGTAACTGCAGTTAACTGGTTAAGCAGTAGAAAACTATTTTTTTTTAACAAGAAACATCTTTATTAAATTATCACTTATGACATAGGCAATCATACATTTATATAAATGGAAACAAACCATATTGACATAATTTTAGTTGCAAACATTATACATTACTTATAATTTATATAATCTCTGTCAGTCGAACATTACATAGCTCATTCAAATCCTGCCTTCTTTTAAACCTGTTTTCCTCTGCATGTATTGTTCCCACAATTACCATTTTTGTATGTAATTTGCTCCTACCCTTATCTAAAGATCCAATTTCCAGTTGTTTTACCTCTGTTCATATACTTACTACTAATAGTACAGTTGGTTTAGACTTTGATTTCCATTTTCTAGTAATTGCTTGTTTTGGCAGCCACCATAATTAAACTCAGCAAGAGCTTACTATGTCTAGGCAGTTCCGGTTTTGTCTCATAGCTCATAAAATCATTTCATTAGTTATACCAGTTTTCTAACCCAGTATTTCTGACAGAGGAGTCTGCAGGGAATGTTTAAAGTCTGTAAACTCATTACACTCCCAGAAAATATTACCCCAATTATTTATTTATTTCTCATCAGACCTCCAATATTTGCTACCTGCCTGGGGAAAAATTTATTTGGAGTCTAGTTGAAATATAAAAATATCACTTTGTTTCTTTGTGAATTGCTTATCTAATCTCTCTTCCCAGTCCTGTCTAACCACTTCTGATTGATTCTTATAGTTATTGTGCAATATTTTACATGCTGTACTAATTATTCCTATTTTAACAGCAGCTTCTATTCTAGATTCTACCAAAACCTCTGCCAATCATACCTCTCAACCATACCAAATTACTCATTTTTTACAGAGTTGTGGGGTCCAAATAATGGGGTGCCATGATTTCTGAGTGTCACCCCTTCATTTCTGACTTTTTCCAAGCTTTTTTTATTTTTTAATTTTTTTTCCACTTCTTGAGCTGAGGTCATCACATGCGCGATGATGTCAGCTCCGTCGAGGCTACCAGCCTGTTGGAATTGAGCTCAAGGGCTCAGTGCACACATTTCTGGCTGGCTCACTTTGAATGTATGTGTGTATGCATTTCCGCTGGATCTGCGAGCGGGAAACATTTTTATTCAAATGGATCTGCGAGCATTCTCTTTTGGGAAGTCCTTTTTTATTCAAATGAATCAGCGAGTGCGAGCGGGAAACATTTTTATTCAAATGGATCTGCGAGCATTCTCTTTTGGGAAGTCCTTTTTTATTCAAATGAATCAGCGAGTGTGGAAACATTGTTTTATTCGTGTGTGTGTGTGTGTGTGTGTGTGTGTGTGTGTGTGTGTGTGTGTGTGTGTGTGTGTGTGTGCGCGCGTGAAAATGTCCTCATTTAATACACCTGGTGGCTAGAGGTACTCAAGCTCAAACCCTGTACCTTGGATACTAAAGTCCCTAGCCACCACCACTTGCAAATTTATGCCTCATATTTTGATCTGTTTCTCATAAAATTGGTGGTTTTCGGGATTTTTGTGGCAAATCACTGAAAAGATTGAATTCACTAGATAATGACAGACATTTCAATTTCAGACTTCATATTCTTCAGAAAATAAATGGTAACACAAAACCTTTTATTCTAGAGATTTTCTAAGTTTATAAGATCAATATTGGTTTTCAGGATTGTGGCAGATTACTGAAGGATTGACTTCAATAAATGACAGGCATCTGAATTTCAGACTTCATATTCTTCAGAAAACAAATAGTAACATAAAACTTTTATTCTGGCATTTTTCTAAGTTTATAAGATCAGTATTTGAAATGTGTCCCTATTTTGGGGCTGTATTCCCCCATTACTGGCTTTGTCCAGGTTTTTTGTGCTAAGATGTTGAGAGCTATGGTGAGAAGTTAGAAATGAATTCTGTATTCCACCATTATTGGCTTTGTCCAGGTTTTTTGTGCTAAGATGTTGAGAGCTATGGTGAGAAGTGAGAACTGAATTCACTAAATGATAGCCATTTAAGTTTCAGTCTTCCTATCTTTCAAGGAACTGCTGATTTGGCATAATGATATGTTGTTCTAACTGTAGTGCACAGGGTCCTGGGTTCAAGACTTGGCAATGAAATGCATCGTGGTAACACAACATTTTATTCTAGCAACTTTCCAAAATGTTTGTCCCCCACCCAAAAAAGAAACTGAAATTGAAAATAAGTGCAATAAGCTGTGCAAGATGCCTATGGCTCACACTACTGTCTTTATATATATATATATATATATATATATATATATATATATATATATATATTTTTTTTTTTTTTTTGTGTGTGTGGGTGTGGAAATAGACTTTTATGATGGAACTATTGTTTCATCATTATTGTTTCATGCATTTTGTTTCATCGCCTACTGGAAAAATGTTCAAAAATAAATTTAAAATGTGCTCTGTCTAACAAGTGTGCTGCATTATACAAGGAATATAATTTAATAAAGTCATGAAGTTGTATCAAAGAACACATGTATGTTTCTTGCTTTGTATGCAAGGGGCCAATGATTTGAAAACAGCCCAAAGGTAATCTTTATCCATTATTGGCCAGATGCATTTTCTTTGGATGTGGAGTGGGTTTCAATGCAATTCAATGAATGTGAGTTTCAAGGGCAGAGAAGTTTTAATGCCAAGCCTATTTTCATTGTGTGACAGTATTGCTTTGTTTAGCAGCTTTGTTTAGCAGATGTCTATTAGTGTTTGTGCACTGTGCTATAAAATGTAAAAATAAAATCCAAATAATCATTGTAGAAGTAAAGCAATATGCACACATTAGTGTTTATGGTAAATGGGGCAAAACAGACAGGTAATGGGACATTGGAATGGATGCAGGGGGACTCTGGTGCCATATTTTGGTTGTCTGTTCTTCAATTTGCATTTGAAAGTTGGTATCCCACAATTCCATTGGAGTGTGTGGGGTGACACAATTATGTATGCAAATTTGATGTTAATCAGCGTACAGATTTGTACTTATTTTTTATGGGCCTTGTCCAGATTTTTGATGTTTCTAGGTTGAGAGGTATGCTGCCAATGCAGGTCTTTCATTTAGGATCCCACTATTTCTTTCTCTTTGCCTATACTCTGGTATCAATCCTTAATAGGGAAGGCAGTCTCTGGCCTGAAGTTGAAAAGCACAACCAAAACCAAAGCCATGCTTTATGAACTCATCAAAATCAATTATCAATACCCTCCAACTGGACCATCATTGACCACCTCTAGAATCCAGTACAAACCACCACATCCTTTAAATACCTGGCCCATGGCTAAACCAAAAGCTAAACTCCCAACTTTCCATTAATAAAATGATATGCCAGATCCATAATATTCTCTTTATGGCATTGAACATGTCATACTTCCTACCCCCAAGTGGGCACAGGTCTGCAAGCCAAAGGCAAAGGAATTCTCTGAGCTTAATTTGATTACAGACTTCAAATTACTGTCTCAACCTCAAAGAAAAACCTCAACAAACTAAAATCATCAAAGAAAATATGGTGACATTTTTCTCTTGCCTCAAAAACAGAACACCACTGCTCAGTATTACAAAGCTGCTGGTCCAACAAAGTGCTGCTCTTTTAATGACTCAGTGTTATTTAAACTATTGGATCTAAACTCCTTATCTTAGCTTGCTTCAGATTTTCAGTAAGGGAAAGGGTTTACATCCTTGGGGTCTGAAGCACAGCATGTGCTCTCTTATCAACACTTACACTACCAAGCAATAGAATAACCACAGCTTTTGAATCCAAGTACCAAATATTGGGGAATGCATCTCCACTGCCATTGGAGATCTCATATTACATTGAATTCAATGCAAAAAATTAAATAACATCTAAATAGAACTACTGCATATCAATGTACTAAAACCCCTGATATAATTTAAATGCTTCACCTCTTAAGTATAGCCTTCACCTTTCTTTTCAGACAAACTTAATTCTACCTTCACAATACCTAATCATTTCTCTCCTGCTGTTATTCACAACCTAACTGCCCTAATAATCCTCAGCAGCACATTAATAGACCAAGAAGTAAACATACTTTTCTGTATATTCATTACACTCCGGCAAGACGCAAAGACTTTCTGGATGTTTTATGTATGAGACAAATTCCTTTGACTAAATATAGACTGCATAACCTCTGCAATCTGGAAAACTGTAAAATATGTGTTTAAATTATTCTATTTATGAAGAGAGACATGACTGAGCTCTCAGATTATATGTCAGAGGCAGGTATAAGTCTATTCTTAAGCAGCATTCTACCTTCTCCAAGGATGATGAAACAGTACAAACAAAAAATGATTGAGTTTAATAATTGTCTTAACTTCTTGGATACCAAGGGGATCCAATATTTGTCAGCCTGGGAAGACATGATAGACAGGCCATGCTGCTTTGCCAGAGATGGTCTACATATGTGTCCTCTAGGCTTTCAGATACTGATACAGGCATTATTCAAGCACTTTATTGTCATTGTATAATGCAACAAAATTACTTTCATGACAACCTAATGTGCATTAAAAGAAAAATAAACAAATAACAATAAAACACAAATAAAACAAATAAAAAAACAAAACAAAATACTATTTTCTAAGAACAGCAACCTAAGTGATAACACTATGCACAATAATATATTACACTGACCATCTAGTTACTGCCCTCTTCACTAAAAAAAGTTACATCAGACTAGGAATTTCCAGAGTTCAAAAAATGTACGTCGGTTAGAAAGAAACTATTTCTCAATCTATTTGTGCATGTGTGAATTGATCTAAAATATTTTCTGGATGAGTTTTGTCCTTAATAATATTTTTAGCCCTTCTCACACACCAGATATTATACAAATGCTCAAGTGATGGTAATTCAATGCCAGTAATAGCCTTTGCTGTTTTTACAACCTGCTGCAGAGCTTTTTTGTCAGCCTTAGTACAGCTATTGTACCAGGGCATCATACAATTAGTCAAGACATTTTCTATAGTGCATCTGTAAAAATTAACCAACAATGTCTGAGGAAGATTAACCCACTTTAACTTCCTTGGAAAATAAAGACATTGCTGTATTTTACATGTAATGTCCAATATATTTTCAGTCCAAGACATATCCTCAGCAATGGTGACTCTCAAAAACTTAAAGGAAGAAACTCTCCACAATCTTTGCAATGATTATAATTGGACCATGATTT
Organism: Protopterus annectens; assembly: GCF_019279795.1. Classification (NCBI taxonomy): domain Eukaryota; kingdom Metazoa; phylum Chordata; order Ceratodontiformes; family Protopteridae; genus Protopterus; species Protopterus annectens. The sequence continues at coordinate 778,517,451 of NC_056749.1, read as the reverse complement.
ATCTTTTTAATGGTCCTGAAATCCAGAATAACTTCTTTGGTCTTTTTAGAATTTAAGACCAATTTATTAGTATCACACCATGATGTCAGATTTGCAACCGCCTGCCTATATGCAACTTCATTATTGACTGATATCAACCCGATGACCATCATATCATACACAAATTTAACAATCATGTTTGGTTCATCGATAGGTTTGCAATCATGGGTGAAGAGAGTGTAGAGGTGGGGGCTTAATACACAGCCCTGGGCACACCTGTATTCAAAATAAGAACAGAGGAAGTGTGCTTACCCAACCTGATAAACTGAGGCCAACTGGTGAGAATAACCAATAACCAATTACATACAGAGAGAGCAAATCCTAATGTAAAGAGTTTATTGATCAATTGATTTGGTATGATAGTGTTAAATGCTGAGCTGTAATCAACAAAATGCATCCTAAAATACACATTAGGTTTTTCCAAGTGCGAAAGAGCAGCATACAAAGCCAAGTAAATAGCGTTCTCGTTTGATCTGTTTGCCTGATAGGCAAATTGATGTTGATCTAAATCAGCTGAAATGGATGCTTCAATATGAGCAATTACAAATCATTGAAAAGACTTTGCAACAATAGAAGTAAGGGCAACTGGTCGATAAGCACTTTAGCAAGTAATCCTTGCTTTCTTTGGAACATGCACAATAATTGTAGATTTCAGCAGGAAGCAACCAAACATAAAGAAAGAGAATGACTAAATATATGTGTGAATACCTCCACTAGTTGATCAGCACAGGCTCGAAGCAGATGGCCTTGCACATAATCCAGACCTGCTGCTCTCTTTATATCAATGCTGCTGCACCTCATGCATATGCAAGACCAGGGATTGTAAATCTTCAGTCCCATTAATACTGACTAGAACCTGACTATTGACCTTGTCAAACCATACAAAGAAACCATTTAGTTCCCCTGTTAAGTTGGAGTTGTTGTTAGCCAACAAATGTTGAATGACATTTTTCTTCCTATAAAACGTAACTGAATGGATACCTTGCCACATTTGTTGTGAATTTGAGTTGTTATGAAAGTTTTCCTCAATTTGCTGTTTATGCTTAAGTTTTGCAGACGTAATACATCTCCTAATATTACCTCTAGCAATCCTATAAGCTGAGGCATCATCAAGGTTAAAGACTCTATACCTTTCCTTAAGCAACTGTTTGACCTCAACGTTCATCCACAGTCTCTCATTAGGATAAACTGTAATCCTTTCATTAACAGTTACATTATCCACACAAAAATTAATATATGACAGCACAGTTAAATTATAAGTATCTAGGTCTGTCTGATGACAAAATATATTCCAATATTTGTGTTCAAAACAGTGAAGTTGAGAGACAGCACCTACAGATTAGACTTTAACAGTCCTACTAACAGGTTTAGTAGTACTGATAACAGCCTTATATACTAGAACAGGAAAGAAAGAGTGAGGGTCAGACTGTCCAAGATGGGCATGTGCTATAACTATATAAGTATCTTTTATATCTGTAAAAACATGATCTAGAATGCTTTCCCCTTTGGTCTTACAGTTTACATGCTGATAAAATCTGAGAAACACATCCTTATGAGTTACTTGATTAACGTCCCCAGCAATAATAGAAAACAGCATTAGGATGTAAGTTCTGTTGTTTACTAATAATAAAAAATAGCTGCTCAAGTGTTAACTTAACATTAGCTTGAGGTAGAATATAGACTGCATTGACAATAACAACTGTATATTCCCTAGGCAGATAAAATGTGTGGCATTTAAACATCAAAAATTCAGCATCTGGACAGCATAGTTTAATAATTATGGTTATATTTTTGCACCATACATTGCTAACATACATACAAAGTCCTCCTCCTATTTTCATTTAAGAATCACCGTCATGCCTTTTTAGGCAGTACCAAACTAACCAACCTCCCAACATAGCAAAATCCTCCTAGATAAAGTCAAGGTACTGCTGCTTAATGCTAGGAGTTACATAACAAAATCCTCCTAGATAAACTCAAGGTACTGCTGCTTAATGCTAGGAGTTACATAACAAAATCCTCCTAGATAAACTCAAGGTACTGCTGCTTAATGCTAGGAGTTACATAACAAAATCCTCCTAGATAAACTCAAGGTACTGCTACTTAATGCTAGGAGTTACATAACAAAATCCTCCTAGATAAACTCAAGGTACTGCTGCTTAATGCTAGGAGTTACATAACAAAATCCTCCTAGATAAACTCAAGGTACTGCTGCTTAATACTAGGAGTTACATAACAAAATCCTCCTAGATAAACTCAAGGTACTGCTGCTTAATGCTAGGAGTTACATAACAAAATCCTCCTAGATAAACTCAAGGTACTGCTGCTTAATGCTAGGAGTTACATAACAAAATCCTCCTAGATAAACTCAAGGTACTGCTGCTTAATGCTAGGAGTTACATAACAAAATCCTCCTAGATAAACTCAAGGTACTGCTGCTTAATGCTAGGAGTTACATAACAAAATCCTCCTAGATAAACTCAAGGTACTGCTGCTTAATGCTAGGAGTTACATAACAAAATCCTCCTAGATAAACTCAAGGTACTGCTGCTTAATGCTAGGAGTTACATAACAAAAATCCTCCTAGATAAACTCAAGGTACTGCTGCTTAATGCTAGGAGTTACACAACAAAATCTTCCTAGATAAACTCAAGGTACTGCTGCTTCATGCTAGGAGTTACACAACAAAATCCTCCTAGATAAACTCAAGGTACTGCTGCTTAATGCTAGGAGTTACATAACAAAATCCTCCTAGATAAACTCAAGGTACTGCTGCATAATGCTAGGAGTTACATAACAAAATCCTCCTAGATAAACTCAAGGTACTGCTGCTTAATGATAGGAGTTACATAACAAAATCCTCCTAGATAAACTCAAGCTACTGCTGCTTAATGCTAGGAGTTACATAACAAAATCCTCCTAGATAAACTCAAGGTACTGCTGCTTAATGCTAGGAGTTACATAACAAAATCCTCCTAGATAAACTCAAGGTACTGCTGCTTAATGCTAGGAGTTACATAACAAAATCCTCCTAGATAAACTCAAGGTACTGCTGCTTAATGCTAGGAGTTACATAACAAAATCCTCCTAGATAAACTCAAGGTACTGCTGCTTAATGCTAGGAGTTACATAACAAAATCCTCCTAGATAAACTCAAGGTACTGCTGCTTAATGCTAGGAGTTACATAACAAAATCCTCCTAGATAAACTCAAGGTACTGCTGCTTAATGCTAGGAGTTACATAACAAAATCCTCCTAGATAAACTCAAGGTACTGCTGCTTAATGCTAGGAGTTACATAACAAAATCCTCCTAGATAAACTCAAGGTACTGCTGCTTAATGCTAGGAGTTACATAACAAAATCCTCCTAGATAAACTCAAGGTACTGCTGCTTAATGCTAGGAGTTACATAACAAAATCCTCCTAGATAAACTCAAGGTACTGCTGCTTAATGCTAGGAGTTACATAACAAAATCCTCCTAGATAAACTCAAGGTACTGCTGCTTAATGCTAGGAGTTACATAACAAAATCCTCCTAGATAAACTCAAGGTACTGCTGCTTAATGCTAGGAGTTACATAACAAAATCCTCCTAGATAAACTCAAGGTACTGCTGCTTAATGCTAGGAGTTACATAACAAAATCCTCCTAGATAAACTCAAGGTACTGCTGCTTAATGCTAGGAGTTACATAACAAAATCCTCCTAGATAAACTCAAGGTACTGCTGCTTAATGCTAGGAGTTACATAACAAAATCCTCCTAGATAAACTCAAGGTACTGCTGCTTAATGCTAGGAGTTACATAACAAAAATCCTCCTAGATAAACTCAAGGTACTGCTGCTTAATGCTAGGAGTTACATAACAAAATCCTCCTAGATAAACTCAAGGTACTGCTGCTTAATGCTAGGAGTTACATAACAAAATCCTCCTACATAAACTCAAGGTACTGCTGCTTAACGCTAGGAGTTACATAACAAAATACTCCTAGATAAACTCAAGGTACTGCTGCTTAATGCTAGGAGTTACATAACAAAATCCTCCTAGATAAACTCAAGGTACTACTGCTTAATGATAGGAGTTACATAACAAAATCCTCCTAGATAAACTCAAGGTACTGCTGCTTAATGCTAGGAGTTACATAACAAAATCCTCCTAGATAAACTCAAGGTACTGCTGCTTAATGCTAGGAGTTACATAACAAAATCCTCCTAGATAAACTCAAGGTACTGCTGCTTAATGCTAGGAGTTACATAACAAAATCCTCCTAGATAAACTCAAGGTACTGCTGCTTAATGCTAGGAGTTACATAACAAAATCCTCCTAGATAAACTCAAGGTACTGCTGCTTAATGCTAGGAGTTACATAACAAAATCCTCCTAGATAAACTCAAGGTACTGCTGCTTAATGCTAGGAGTTACATAACAAAATCCTCCTAGATAAACTCAAGGTACTGCTGCTTAATGCTAGGAGTTACATAACAAAATCCTCCTAGATAAACTCAAGGTACTGCTGCTTAATGCTACGAGTTACATAACAAAATCCTCCTAGATAAACTCAAGGTACTGCTGCTTAATGCTAGGAGTTACATAA
>NC_056749.1:778508056-778512322 GCF_019279795.1 Protopterus annectens | reverse complement strand
CAATAAACTAAGGGAGTTACATAACAAAATCCTCCTAGATAAACTCAAGGTACTGCTGCTTAATGCTAGGAGTTACATAACAAAATCCTCCTAGATAAACTCAAGGTACTGCTGCTTAATGCTAGGAGTTACATAACAAAATCCTCCTAGATAAACTCAAGGTACTGCTGCTTAATGCTAGGAGTTACATAACAAAATCCTCCTAGATAAACTCAAGGTACTGCTGCTTAATGCTAGGAGTTACATAACAAAATCCTCCTAGATAAACTCAAGGTACTGCTGCTTAATGCTAGGAGTTACATAACAAAATCCTCCTAGATAAACTCAAGGTACTGCTGCTTAATGCTAGGAGTTACATAACAAAATCCTCCTAGATAAACTCAAGGTACTGCTGCTTAATGCTAGGAGTTACATAACAAAATCCTCCTAGATAAACTCAAGGTACTGCTGCTTAATGCTAGGAGTTACATAACAAAATCCTCCTAGATAAACTCAAGGTACTACTGCTTAATGCTAGGAGTTACATAACAAAATCCTCCTAGATAAACTCAAGGTACTGCTGCTTAATGCTAGGAGTTACATAACAAAATCCTCCTAGATAAACTCAAGGTACTGCTGCTTAATGCTAGGAGTTACATAACAAAATCCTCCTAGATAAACTCAAGGTACTGCTGCTTAATGCTAGGAGTTACATAACAAAATCCTCCTAGATAAACTCAAGGTACTGCTGCTTAATGCTAGGAGTTACATAACAAAATCCTCCTAGATAAACTCAAGGTACTGCTGCTTAATGCTAGGAGTTACATAACAAAATCCTCCTAGATAAACTCAAGGTACTGCTGCTTAATGCTTGGAGTTACATAACAAAATCCTCCTAGATAAACTCAAGGTACTGCTGCTTAATGCTAGGAGTTACATAACAAAATCCTCCTAGATAAACTCAAGGCACTGCTGCTTAATGGTAAGAGTTACATAACAAAATCCTCCTGGATAAACTCAAGGCACTGCTGCTTAATGCTAGGAGTTACATAACAAAACCCTCCTAGATAAACTCTAGGTACTGCTGCTTAATGCTAGGAGTTACATAACAAAATCCTCCTAGATAAACTCAAGGTACTGCTGCTTAATGCTAGGAGTTACATAACAAAATCCTCCTAGATAAACTCAAGGTACTGCTGCTTAATGCTAGGAGTTACATAACAAAATCCTCCTAGATAAACTCAATGTACTGCTTCTCAATGCTAGGAGTTACATAACAAAATCCTCCTAGATAACTCTAGGTACTGCTGCTCAATGCTAGGAGTTACATAACAAATTCCTCCTAGATAAACTCAAGGTACTGCTGCTTAATGCTAGGAGTTACATAACAAAATCATCTCTAGATAAACTCAAGGTACTTCTGCTTAATGCTAGGAGTTACATAACAAAATCATCTCTAGATAAACTCAAGGTACTGCTGCTTAATGCTAGGAGTTACATAACAAAATCCTCCTAGATAAACTCAAGGTACTGCTGCTTAATGCTAGGAGTTACATAACAAAATCCTCCTAGATAAACTCAAGGTACTGCTGCTTAATGCTAAGAGTTACACAACAAAATTCTCCTAGGTAAACTCAAGGTACTGCTGCTTAATGCTAGGAGTTACATAACAAAATCCTCCTAGATAAACTCAAGGTACTGCTGCTTAATTCTAGGAGTTACATAACAAAATCCTCCTAGATAAACTCAAGGTACTGCTGCTTAATGCTAGGAATTACATAACAAAATCCTCCTAGATAAACTCAAGGTACTGCTGCTTAATGCTAGGAGTTACACAACAAAAATCCTCCTAGATAAACTCAAGGTACTGTTGCTTAATGCTTGGAGTTACATAACAAAATCCTCCTAGATAAACTCAATGTACTGCTGCTTAATGCTAGGAGTTACATATCAAAATCCTCCTAGACAAACTCAAGGTACTGCTGCTTAATGTTAGGAGTTACATAACAAAATCCTCCTAGATAAACTCAAGGTACTGCTGCTCAATGCTAGGAGTTACATAACAAAATCCTCCTTGATAAACTCAAGGTACTGCTGCTTAATGCTAGAAGTTACATAACAAAATCCTCCTAGATAAACTCAAGGTGCTGCTGCTTATTGCTAGGAGTTACATAACAAAATCCTCCTAGATAAACTCAAGGTACTGCTGCTTAATGTTAGGAGTTACATAACAAAATCCTCCTATATAAAGTCAAGGTACTGCTGCTTAATGCTAGGAGTTACATAACAAAATCCTCCTAGATAAACTCAAGGTACTGCTGCTTAATGCTAGGAGTTACATAACAAAATCCTCCTTGATAAACTCAAGGTACTGCTACTCAATGCTAGGAGTTACATAACAATATCCTCCTAGATAAACTCAAGGTACTGCTGCTTAATGCTAGGAGTTACATAACAAAATCCTCCTAGATAAACTCAAGGTACTGCTGCTTAATGCTAGGAGTTACATAACAAAATCCTCCTTGATTACTCAAGGTACTGCTGCTTAATGCTAGTTGTTACATAACAAAATCCTCCTTGATAAACTCAAGGTACTGCTGCTTAATGCTAGGAGTTACATAACAAAATCCTCTCTAGATAAACTCAAGGTACTGCTGCTTAATGCTAGGAGTTACATAACAAAATACTCCTAGATAAACTCAAGGTACTGCTGCTTAATGCTAGGAGTTACATAACAAAATTACTGTTGATGTAAAATACTTATTTTCAGTTATACCCCACACATGGAGGGTTTACTGTGGTTTGAAAAAATGCTGGTGGAAATGAATTTTTTGACAGCTGATGAATTTAAATTAGTACTGGAAAACATGGAATTGGTATTAAAATATAATTATATTTTTTTTTCAGGGAGATCTTTATCACCAAAAAGACGGGGTAGCTATGGGGTCAGCTTGTGGCCCTGTGTATGCTAATATTATAATGCTTTATTGGGAAAAACAATATATATTTAGATCTGCATTCCATCAATATATTAAGGGCTACTACTGCTTTTTGGATGATATTTTTATCCTTTGGGATGGTTCAGAGGAAATAATAGAGGAATTTATGTATTTTATTAACCACAGTACTACAATTTTACAATTTACGCATGAAATAGGTATATACTAAATACATTACTTGGACATTAAGTTAAGTAAAAATTATAATAACAAGACTTATAAGTCTAATATTTATAGAAAGGAATGTCAGTCCAATTTATATTTGCATTATGAGAGTGATCATCCGTACCATTCAAAAATGAATATAGTTAAAGGGCAAATGATATGGATAGCTAGAATGACATCAGATAAAAATGAATTTCTGAATGAAATTGAAAATGTACAAAGAATGTTCCACGAGAGGGGCTACCCAGTCGAATTGACTGAACCCATTAAAGAATATATTGTGCAGAGATGGGGAATTCTATATATACCATTATTAACTAATAAAGGAAGGGAAACTAAAAGAATTTTAAATAATGATGAAACAAATAATGAGATTAAGGTGGCAACTCTACCGTATTTAACATTGACTTATTATAATGGTATTGGGTGGTTAAAGAAATGCATTAATGAAACTTGGGAGATGTTTAGAACTATGCCAACAAGGGTTAGTGTTTTTCAAAACACTTTGAGATATAATTTCAGAAGAAATAAAAATATTAAAAATATTATTGAGATGAAAAATAAAACAAATATAGGGGATCATGTTTGAAATATGGTACTTTTAAATGTGGAATATGTTCACAATGCCCCATTTATAGCAGGGTTAAAAGAAATAAGAATTCCAAGCTTGGAAATGACATTAAGAGCAAAAAGGTATAATAGTTGTTATTCCAAGGGAGTTATTTATTTGGCATATTGTATAACCTGCTAGGGGTATTATATAAGTAAAACAGAATGCCACCTTAGGAAAAGAATTTATGAACATATAAGGAATATCAACAGGAAAAATGAGAACAATGCCCTATATAGACACATTTTGGTATGCAAAAAGGCTGATTTTAAGTGTTGGGTCCTCGAAGAGGTTGACCATTTTGAAAGGGGTGGAGATTGGGAAACAATGCTAGAATTTAGGGAAATGATATGACAACTGAGACTGGATGCGTGTAGTGGAAAAGGTATGAATGACCACATTTCAATTATCCCAGATTTAAAAGTACTTTCAGTAGATCCTAAAAGGCATAATGTTAAAAGTAGGTAGACAATTGATAAACAACTCTATATTATGTTGTTGGCATAGGTAGGA